>NW_015385438.1:0-124780 GCF_001447935.2 Debaryomyces fabryi
GCTATTTTTAAAATATTTGTATTATTAAATGTTTCTCCATGCAAAAACAAGGCCATAACAGTTAAAAGCTAAGCTTTAAAAAAAGTTTATGATAATTTTGATCGTGACTATTCAGGACCTACCAGGACGTTAGGTCGAAGGATAAAATCGCTTGTTAAATATAATAAAACATTTCAGATCTAAGATGCGAAATTAAGGGTAGACTACCCCATTAGGAAAAGAAATAGAAAAAAAAATTCTTTTTTAGCGCAGATAAGGATTTTGATCCTTTTGCCTAGAGTATACATGAGAATAAGAAGTGTGTGAAATGTGAAACTAAAATTAAGGTATATATATTATTGTTACATATTGAAGATATTTATAGAATTATTGGAAAGGAATAAAAATAAGTATTATCTAAGGATATAAGTAAAAACTAAGTAATGCAGAATACTGAAATTAAAGATGATAGTATAGAATCCGAAAATTTGCTCATCGGTAATAGTGAACCCAATGATTCTGAAGGTGTGGTAAATTTCGAGGGATCATCTTCCACCAATCTCGACGATCTTAGCGACTTAGAGGCTTATAGTACCAATAAGAGGTATACAGTTGAATTCGAAAATGAAACAATTTACTTTGATTCTATTGATTGGAGAGATAGTACATTATTGAAACTTCAAATAATTGCAGGGTATCTTGTATTTATTTTATTTGGGCTAGCAGAACAAACTGTGGGAACATTGATCCCAAAGTTCCAAGATCACTATGAAATTGATGATATTCAAACAAGTTTCATTTTCTTAGCTTCCGTTGCGGGCTATTTCTTGATGGCTTTATTAAATGAAATAACACATAAAAACTTGGGCATAAGAGGAGTAGTAATATTGGGTAGTGTTAGTATGACATGTGCCTACTTAATAGTATCTTTTAAACCGCCATTTTCAATCTTCATATTTTGCTATATTTTGAATGGCATTGGATTTGGGAGTTTAGATGCAAGTCTTAATACATGGATGGGATGCTTGATTGATTCAAATCAGCTTCTCGGAATACTCCATGGTTGTTATGGGATTGGATGTATGATTTCACCACCTGTCATTACAGGTTTGTTGGAAAGAGCAAAAAACCCATGGCAATGGAATAAATATTATATGGTTTTGAGTTCCGTAGGTGCACTTAACACAATATTCTTAATATTAGCGTTTAGACATGAAACTGCAAAGAAGTACAAATTTGCTATGATTTTAAAAAATAAAAAAGGTAAGAAATTGGACGAAGAAAATGAGTTTGAATTGGATACATTTAGAAATCAATCAGAGGTCTCTACTACAAACGACGAGTTAGATAACGAAAAGGAAGATCATTCTTCAGTTCCTTTATCTGAGGCTTTAAAATCTAAGTTAGTCTGGCTCTTTTCAATTATTTTATTCATTTACGTCGGAGGTGAAGTTTCCTTTGGTTCATGGTTAATAACTTTTTTAACCAGAATCAAGAGCTTATCGTACACGTATTCTTCATACATGGCTACTAGCTTCTGGGCGGGTTTAACCGCAGGCCGTATAGGTCTTGGTTTTGTGACGGCTCATTACTTTAAAAATGAGTTAGTAGCTAACTTTCTGTACATGTTCTTATCTTTTGCTGGATTCTTGGCTTTCTGGATGCTTTCCTGGGTTACTACTAATTTTTTTCTCTTCATTATAGTCTTTCTAGCCGGTGCATTTGTTGGTCCTATTTTCCCCACAACCATAGTTGCTTCATTGAAAATCTTACCTCACAAGTATCATGCTGCAGGCTTGGGCTTTATTTGCGCATTTGGTGGTGGAGGTGCTGCTGCACTTCCATTTTTAATTGGGATCATAGCTGAATCGAGTACTTTAGGTTTAACACTTTTGCCTTGCATTGTTATGAGTATCTTTGCTTTTCTCTGTCTTATGTGGTTAGGAATGATGAAACGATACGGGGCTAATTATAATACTAATAGACTTTAGATATATAGGGAATAAATAATGTATATTAATAATCAGCTAGGAATTTTCCCTCGACTTTGAAAAGTTCCAGATAAGAGTTGAAGCTTCTGAATAATTATAATAGTTCTATAATGACAAATTAGTTAATGAATGTAGCAAGAAATCGCTATGTGAAATGGTTTCAATTATGAAATCATAAATTTCCACCTTGCGTCTTCCATTCTTCTGGTGTAAATGCTTTCTGTGTAAATGCATGTATCGAGGCTATTTCTTCCTTTAAAGCATTATTTACCAACCTATGTCTCATTAATTTATTCTTTCCTTCAAAATTGGAAGATACAATAATCACAGCAAACGCCTGGCCACAGCCACCAGACATATCTTCCACTTGAACTAAGCTAGCTTGGAGTTTTTCTTGGATTAATTCTTTAAAAGAATCTGCTGTTAAGGACATATTTGTGTATTCTGCTATTGATTGTAATTTTTTGATATACTTTATACAGCTGACGTTAATTTTTTCGTTTTGAGAATGAAGTAGTGCAAAAAATAAAGAACAAATATTACATGAATACTAATTATGAACATTTTTAGATTACATATATAATTAATACATGATTCACTTAACTGAAACGAATGTAAAGCGATATAAATACAAGAATTCAGCTCTACGATTTCTTAAGGATGCTGGACATTTGAAGTTTCGCCATGTGATTCGTTCGTCACTTTCGAATGTCCCCTTGAAACCTTGTTTGTTTGAACATCAGGCTGCACCGAAGTACTGAAATTATTATTTTTCATTTGGAAGTTCAAGAAAAAGTTAGGGTTTTCTTTAGATGTCTTTTCTAATTTATTCATTATCTCTTTCGTTGATATGTTTTCGGATTTATTTTCGTTGAATTTGCACTTTTCGAAGAATAATAATAAGTCATCCGGAATAATACAAAGCTCTTCATGTAATTCAATTAATTTGTTAACAACCTCAATACCTAAGAAATAATTATCTCCTGTTTGAGGAGGTGATTGGTCAGATTGCGAAGCCTTTTTTGAGATAAGAATATTTGGTGATATCACAGTAGCCAAGTTATGGATATCCATTTTTGATCCAGTCTCCTCATCGATTTCAGCGAACGATGCAACCCAGCTGAAAAAATAAAGTAAAACCTCAAGTAAATTACGGTGGCTTCTTGGCAACATACAATACGCTAATTGTAAAATTCTCTTACAAAGAGCTGCATCTTTTTGTTGTTGTGAGGAAATCCACAAGTCGTATAGATTGAAGGTTAATAATGGGTTAGGTAATTCACGTAACCATTTTTTCATTAATGCAGCCAATTGAACAGCAGTTTGAGAACTGAAATCAGCCGATTTAAGAGGATTCTTATTGATTTGGTCTGTTAATTCCCTTAGCTTTTTAATATTACCATTTAATCTGAAAATTCCTTCTACTGACATATCCTTCTGGCGCAATGCATTAATAATCTCATCAACCACTATAGGTATGCGCAATTTAGAAGGGCCAACACCAAGATCCGAATCGACTCCATATCTTTTTGTTAAATCTTGTATATCAACTCCAAAAACGTTTAAATGCTTATCCTTCTTTGGGTCGCTTGTTCCAAACTTAAATTTATCCCAAAAGGTTGGTAACTTACGTGTTTGAATTAACCCTAGCAACTCATCTTTATTATAGTTCAGAATCTGAATTAATGCCTCAACCGCAATATGTCTTAAAATGAAGTGCTCAGACTTATTCAACTCAGAAAAATACTTAGAACTTTGAGAAGAAACTTCATCACCTGGTGTAAGTATTTCATTACCTGTATTATCAGTATTACTGCTTTTGCTGTTATTTCTATTACGGTTACTTGCATTACTGGTACTTGCAGCAGGAATAGTTCTCACCGATTCCATAGGGGCATGCTTTTGATACAATGAATTATGATGTTTAAATGCATTTGGACGCTGCTCTCTCGCTTGCTCAGCTGCCACAATACGTGGTATATCATCTAACGTTAGCGATTTTTCATTTTGTAAAAGATCAGACGTTCGATCAAGATTGTTATTAGTAGCGTGCTTTTGAGGTTCATCTCTGATTCTTAATGATTTTTTACTCCGTCTAGATGATATATTGAACTGGTCAGTTTCTGATTGTTGTTTATAAGATAATTGGGATGAAACACTGGTTTTCCTTTCAGTTTCGTTAGGTTTATTAGTTATATCTTCGTTGCTACCTTCAAAATCATCAACCATTCCTTCTTCATTAGTTTCATCTTGCTTAGCCTTATCAGCTTCTGGGGCTTCCAAAATAACAGACTTTCTTGCATTTTGTTTGATAGAATTAGAAAGCTTTTGACTTTGCCTGCTCGTCCTTAATCTCGTAACGTCATTTAGTGTTTTCGAATAATCGTCCGCAGTGGCATTTCTCGCAGCACTTTCTTCATCAATAATTGACATATTTTTCTGCTTCAAGGAAGCCTGCCTAACCTGCGAAATATTCTTATTTTCAACCTTCATAACAGACTTTGAGCGATACAAAGCTATTTTCAACAAATAGACTAACTGGGATAAGTCACTTACTACTTCAAATCCTTGTACAAAAGCTTTGTCATTCCTATTATAACAATCCGGACAATAAGCCTGAGAATTAGATATATTATACGCCAGTTGAGATAGAATAGCACGAACTGATCCTATTGGTTTCGAGCAGCTATAACACACAAAGCATTTCGTATGCCATCTTTTATTATCAAATTTTATACAAGACTTTTCAATACTTTTCAGACAACTTTGACATGAATCAGTAGCATTTGTAGGAATTGATAATCTGCTCTTTATTAATTCTCGATTAACTTTATTGTCACTACTGCTGTTAAACTCTTCATATATTTTCATCAAGTGAAGAAATTTATCTGTTGCATCGGTAGTTCCTTGTAACTTATTAACTTTCAACGCATTATTAAGTCCAATTCTAATAAGTAATTTCAAATAGTGAGCACAACCTGTTACAACAGCTAACAATTCTGTAGATAAACTACCAGATAATGACGTTTGTATCGACTTTCTCAATATTGCTAAATAACTCATAATCTTACCTGATATATTCCTTGGCTCTTTTCTCAAGGGCTGGAAAATATCCATCTCTAGGAAAGTCAAGTCTTCAGAACTTTCAGTATTGTGTGTAGAAGAAGATAAGTTAGGGGATGTAGATTTAGAAGTCACATTTGAATTAACGATGGAACACAAATCCTGAACGACATCAAGAGCATTGAATAATACTTCCACATTCAAAATTAATTTACCAGTGGAAATCAAGCCCCCTGACTGATTACTTGTACATGCATTTAGTAACATATCAGATATGCAGGCTGCTGTCGTCTCTTCATATCCTGATAATGTAAGCCAACAATTCATGATTGTATTTTCAACATGTTGTTCTATAGCTATTAAAAGTTCAGGTTTTAAATTAGATTCATTTAGGAATTTAGTAATATTAGGAACATTACTGTCATTGATATTGAAATGTTGTCTTAAACCAACGGAATCTGCTAATATGCAAACATTCCAAAACTTATGGACCATATAACATTCCGGGTGCCATTGTTGGTTCCTTCCACCTCTGAACAATTCAACAAATTGTTTAACTATTGAAGAATGACAACCTTCACAATGTGTTGCATATAATTTAGAATAATGGTAATGACAATATATAGCACCTTCATGCTCATAATAACTTTCATCTGACTCGAAAACTACCTGACATACTGCACACTTAAAGTGTTCAAGATGGTACTTATTCCCCAACGCAGTAATATATGGACCTCTTAAAGCATTATTACAATTGAAACAAATAAGATTCAACTTTTTAAAATAGTCATATTCACAAAGAGCAACTTGGTATTTTATACCTGTTGGCTCGTCCAACATTTCATATGGAAAAAACTTAGAAGAGCACTGATTGCCACATTCACTACAACGGAAGCATTCGATATGGAAAGCACTACTCAAAGCTCTAACAAATTGCCCGGTAATTTCTAAACCACAACCTTTACAGAACTTTTTCTTTTTATGCATACTTTTCTTGCGTACTTGCGAAGGACGGGATTGAATGTCAGTCAGATCCAACGACTCTCTTGACAAATCAGGGGTATTCGATGACATTTGACGTTGGAAAGGAGGCGTCTCTTGGGTTGGTGCCTGTGGAACTTTCGACCGTTGATTTTGAATGCGAGGTGGGGGCAGTTGCAGTACATTGTGAAATTGATGCTGATGAGCTAATGCTGGTGATGGTGGTTCATTTCCCATAATATTCGACTTTTCTGAGCTTGGCGATACTGCAATAGAATGCCTTTGGTTTGGCTTACTTAAATTTTGACCCCCAGACTGTTGCTTATTTTGTGGTGCTTTTGTGTGTGACTGAGGATATGGTGGATTGCCTTGCACCGGTGCTTGTTGTACGTGTATTGGTACTTGAGTGCTTGGTTGGGATTGAAATGGTTTTTGTTGCAGTTGCGAAGGTGAGTGCAGTCTTTTATCAGTCTTGTAACTAGGTTGCGGATATGATGGCATAGGAGGGATTAAAGTCTTCCAATTTGGAGTATTATTATGTGCGTAATTAGGCACTGGTATGTCTCCTCCAGTTACATCTTTCTTATCATTACTGTAGCCATAACTATGACTCCGTAAGTGTAATCTCATTCCGTTATGTTTGGAAACAGGCTTGTTAATTAATGGACTGTCATTGGGATTATAAATGTCACTGGCCTGTAACTTGTACGGCGAAGTGTGCAAATTCTTATATGGCTTCTTGTTTGCCGGAATGTTCTTAGATTCTGACGAATGTGACATGGTGATAATGCGTATATGTTCCTGGGTATTAATGTCTTATTAGTTTTGTCCGTACGGAAATATTTTAGTTTTAAAAGAGTGACTAGTGAGTTGGAATTTAAAATACGTGGAACGGAATAGAGTTTATATGCCTTAAGAATTCATACAAACTTAATTTATTAGCGTTCAACCTTCTTTATTTTTCGATTGTGGGTTGGAAAATGCCAGTGTGTTCTCTAACTCTAAGGTTATAGCTGAATTCTTGTGGGGGATTAATCAAAAGTATCACCCACGCCTTTTACCTGGAATTATTCTCAATTTAATGGAATTTGAATTAATGTACACTTCCTATTATATCAACAAGCTCTCTCAAAAGTGTGTCAATATTATATATCTGGAACTATATCTCGAGATATATATCAAACTTTCTATCCAACTATTCGTTTGATTGATTGATTGATCAACTCACTGATGAGGTAATATATATAAAAAAATAAGTATAGCTATTAGTATAATATACTTTTTGACCTAGTAAAAGGAAGTACTTAAGAAAAGAGGAGTGTTTTTGAGTCTTCGGGCGCTTAATATTTTGTTGTTGTTTTTGTTTTTTTTAGTAACAATTATTTTAGCGTGTGTAAATCAAATCGGTCCCCGTAAAAAATTGTTAGCATTCTTCTTGAAAACACTACTCGAAGTGCATATGTACCGGGTGTATATGGTGCACTGATCATAACAGTTTTAACCGTTAGAGTGACGTTTGGGTATGTCAGAAAGACATGTCAGAAATCTGGATTTAATATGTTGGTGGGAATGGTCTAACAACGTAAATAGAAGACTAGAGATTTGTAAAGAAGTAGTATGATAAGCGATAATTAGGAGACTTGTAAACGATGAATACTCTAGGAGGGAAGAAGATATCTACGGTTCAATATATTCTGATTTATGTATTAGTGTCTAAATTTAATTGCGCGCTAGGCGCTGAGATAACGATTCGATCGCATTTAGTGAAGCATGGCTTGTTGCACATGTATATGCATTTTTGGATGAACAGAAGAAATGTCCACGTTTTGGGGATGTACTTATTTAGTGGACTCTCTTGGCCCGATGTAGAATAATTTTTGAGTTTTGTCACTTGCCTGAAGTAGTTATCTTATCTTTAATGCTGATAACATTATTTTAAACCTTGACCTGGGACTCGCCTCCAATATCTCTTTGATTCACCAAAAAGCACACGTCTGCTATCTTTCCATACTTTCATGAGGATGTCTTTTCTTGGAAGAAACTGAGGAAATACGATTTTGATCATCTTATCATTATTCAAGGTGAGTCCGCTTATGTTGTCGGAGTTCGTGCTTTTGGTTTTTGTTAGCACGCACATATAGAACACGACCTGTCCGTATCCATGGAACCCTTCATGAATAACCAAGTCGATAATGTTACTGATTGGGATGAAATGGCTTTTGTTGCCGTTGAGCGAGAATTTCCATCCCGATTGCGAATTGAGCTGGATTCCAACGTCGTTCATAATCAATATGCTGTCCTCTTTTTCTTGTTTACTATACACAAGAACCATCAGAAAGACTAGTATCGTGACAATAACACCATTCAACAAGAAACTGTTTGTTTTTGAATCATTGGAGTCTATGTAGTCTATGTAGTCTTGAAAAAGCTTGACAATCGCTGGAGAAAACGTTTGGTTATTCTGAATTAGCGGCATACTATTGCTATTGAGCCTCTTAATTATTATGTCATTATTACTAATTAAACAGAAGCAAAAGCTAGCCAACACGCTTCCCAACCCAACCAAAATCGATGTTTTTAAGTACTTAAAAAAGCGATTTGGCTTATGCTTTACCGTGAATTTTATTAAATTGTCACGATCTGACGAAGGCAGTACCTCTAAAACATAATCCTTCGGAGATGACATATCTCTCAAGCTTTCATGGAGTGTATTACTTATACATGAATATGTCCAGTACTTATCTATACACGTTTTATATGCTATTCCTACCGAATGAGTCAAATTTTCATCAGATTGGATCACGTGAAAATTGATAATCTGCTATCCCGAGTAAAATATGCGCGAGCATACTTAATCAGTTTCAGTTCTCTGCTTCTTAACATCATCGATTGAACCCAAAACCATTTCATTCTTACGCAACTCTTTAACCTTTTCTGCTCTTGTCATTGGCTTAGAACCTGTTCTAATTTCAATTTCTCTTCTTCTGCTTGCTTCTGCATCTTCCTTAATAGCCTTCTGCCTTTCTTCAACAATTTCAGCCATATGTTGTTCATGCTTAAGCCTAATTTGTTTTAATTCTTCGTTATAAAATTCCAAGGTTTCAAATTTGTTTTTGGAAGCATCACAGTACTTATCAAAGTCAGCTGGAAGCTTTCTTCTTAATGCAATTTCCACAATTTCAGGATACTTCTTTTCTTCCAAGTTGAACTTCAGTTTGATTTGCTTTCTAGTTCTGTATGGGAATAACTGGGCTATAAAGGTGAAATCGGTTCCCCACGTACTCAAAGCCGTATAAAACTGTTTGAGCTCCTCGGGAGTCCAGCGATCAGTATGCTTTCTTTTGGAATAAGTAGAGGATGTGATTGGGTTTTCGAAGGGGTTAGACTCTTCTCTTGATTTACCACTGGTATCATGATTACGGTGTCTATTAACAATTGTTGAGTCTTCATCCACAACAATACTTCCATTTTGCATCGAAAGCTTAATACTTGTACTCTCTGTTGGAACATCGTCAACATTTAATAAATCATTTTGGGCCTTTTTTCGTTCTTGTTCCTCTGGTTTATCACTAGCACCTGTTATTTCTTCTAAAGCCTTTCTTTCTGTACGAGCTCTCATTCTATCAACTCTTTTACGAAGTTTTTGCTTCCTGATCTTTTCTTGAGCCTCTTTAACTAACTGGAAATTTTCACTGATTTCTCCAATTGGCAACGATGGCTTACATAAATCTGCCATGGTTATAGTATCGACCTGAACACCTATTTGAGAAAATAATTCTAGATCGGAATCTTCAACTTTACGTGGAAGTTGTTTAATACTGGTGATACGTGTATCTAAGTCTTTTGGTGCAATAGGTATCAGTTTATGTTTGAGTCTTTTGGACCTAGATTCAGACGAGTCACTATCATGTTCCTGGTCGGAATCCTTACCTTCATTATCACTAGATTCTTCTTCACCAGTGTCAGTACGAAATTTCCTTAATTTGTTCGTTTTCGGATCAATACCAATGACAAATTTTGCTTGCGACAAATTAATGGCAGCTTTATTATCCTCTTCATCACTCGCCAATTCCTGAGATTCCTTTGGGGTCAGTATTATTGACGCATTCAATGCTAATGCTTTCTTGATACCTGGTCTGTGATGCGCACCCAGTGCTCTTCTTTTACTTGGTTTGGAAATGGGTATACCAATCTTCATAGGAGCTTGGCCCTGTCCATCTGTCCCTTCTGGCTGTACAGAACTGGTAGGCGTTATCGATACCGATGTCGATCCCGTTCTATTTCGTATTATGTTTGGGGTAATTCCAGATAATCTTCTTTGTGCCCTAATAGATGATTGTCTTCTGTACGTTCTAAGCTCTTCCGGCTTCTTAAAAATATCATTATCACCATATTCATTCGCTTCCTCTTGACTTTCGTTATCAGATTCTGAATCTTCTTCTTGATCTGGTGAGATTTTCTTAGTTGTATCCATGGGATCAACATCATCTTCTTCCAAATTAGAGATATCTGGCTTATTGGTTTGTAACGAAAAGTTGAAGTTAGGAGTCTTATTATCTATTTTTTGTGAACTAGCAATTCCTATATCGTTCACATTATGTTCTTTATTAGCCTTATCAATATCATCTATTTGACTAACTTGTGTAGTTGGAGGTGTTATTATACCAGTAGGTTTAGATATAGAGCTTCCCTTCCTCCTTATAGCCTTCTTCTTAAGCTTAGGTGTGAAATGGGATGACTTTTTAACAACACTACTCATATTGAAATACGATTATTACCTATTGATCAATAATTAGTCTAATATATTGTAAAAGTTGTTTACTTATGTCATCTCCTGGCTCATTTAAAAAATTACACAAAAAAAATATTCAGATAAATAGATGAATATACTATAGCATTGGTTAATATTCAAAGAGCCTTATCAAAGTAATATGAGAGCCATCGCTAAATATGCATGGCCTGCTAACAGTGCAGAGGATTGGATACTAAATTTGTCGTATTTGCCAAATCTCCATAATGGTTCGTTTGCATCTTCAACGAGTGGAGGATCCATTAACTTGTACCTGTTACAAAACTTGTCTAGTGTTCCAATTTTGAGAATAGAGAAGGCCCACGAATCAAGTATAAATTCTATGAAAGCAATTGATGATACTACAGTAGGGTCATGTTCTACAGATGGGCTAAAAATTTGGGATTTGAGGACCTCTTCGGGGAAACCAGTGCATACTTTGGCTAATGCCAAAACTTCAAACTTTTTATCGCTTGATTATTTTAACAATCTTCTTGCAGGAGGAACTGAGTTGGTTGGAGCAGATGCCGAATTACATATTTGGGACTTAAGGAACACCACAAATGTGGTAAGATCATTTATTGATTCGCATAATGACGATATTACAGATATAAAATTCCATCCTAATTCTCGATTTTTGATGTCTGGATCTACAGACGGATGTGTGAATATTTATGACCTCGAGCAAGAGGACGAAGAAGATGCATTGCATCAAGTTATAAACTATGCATCAGTTCATTCTTGCAACTTTATTCAAGATAGGCGTATTTCAGTTTTATCTCATATGGAAACATTAGCATTTTATGAATTAAATAATACCAATTATGAAAAAATCGAAGAACCTACGCCAAATGATATTGGCGATGTAAGGAAATTATGGCCTGATTGCGAATATGTGGTCGATGTATATCCAAGCGGGTACGTCGCATGTGGTGCTAATTCACAACTGAAATTGTCACTTTATCCATTTAATCCTGTATTAGAAAAGACAGACTTAAGTAGGCCAATTTGGTTTCCTGATGCACATGGTGCAGAAGTTGTTAGGGATGTATTGGTGATACCAAATCAAAGATCTGCTATAACATGTGGTGAGGATGGAACTATAAAAGCATGGGAATTGCCTTATGAGTTAGAGCATTTCGATTTAACTTTGAGAAATACAAAACCAGAAACGAAGGAAGATGTGCTCATGGAGACCGCGGAACCTGATTTGGAGCTGAAACCTGTCAAGAAAGAGAAGAAAGAGAAAAAAGAAAAGAAGGAAAGAAAAGAGAAGAAAGAAAAGAAGGATAAGAGCGACAAGAAGTCCAGAAGGGACAAGAAGGATAAAGATGGCAAGTCTGACAGATCAAAGAAAAAGAAGAGTGATGTTAGGTTCAAACCATATTAGATTAGATAGTGTCGATGTATATTAAAAATAAATATTTAAATTCTACGAGTTCCTTTGACCACTATCGGTATCATTCCACCAGTGGGTATAGTAAATTTTCTATGATTTATAACTGTTATGAAAGAACGTATAGTACCAGCATGTGAAGTAATCGAGAGAAAAGTACTATCCTTCAATTGCTCTGCGTTAATACGCTCGTTGATGTTCTCCCAGTCTTGTTCAAAGAGTTCTTGAAGAAATTCATTAATACGCAAAAACTGCTCATGCAACTTTTCTCTATTGACAGAATACGCTTTTTCCAACTCATCAGTTTCAGAGAAACCTGGTTCAAATTGAAATGAAGGAAACCCTTTATTAATCTCTGATTTTGTAGACCTTTTATGGCACAAGTGGATCCCAATAGTTTCACGCAACTTTTCGACAACTATTGGCTTAGGTATATCAATATCTTCCCACGTATAATTTAAAGTACGGCAAGAACGTTTTAACGGAGAAACATAAAACTTGCTTGGTATTGGTGCTCCCTTGGCTATTTGATCTTTCCACACCATATTGTTCTCTTCGGCTTGTCTAATCCCCAATTCAGTCAAATCGGCATCTGGACCCCACGTTAATTCTCCATCTGTACCTAAAAACCTCCATTTTCTCATCCATTCCTCTGCTGGGTATTTATGAGATGCGATATTGTGCCATCCTTCACCATGACGAGCCAAAAATAACACCTTATAACATTCATTCTCAGGCGAGCTTTTATTTAATTCGTCAATTTGTTCCACGATGTCTTGCCACGAATGTAATCTCCCCAAATCTTCTTCTGTATAATTAAACACTAAATCATCTGTATTAGGATCTGTTTGCCTGAAAAACCCTGGAACCGGTGAAAATGTCCATGGATATGCATCCTTGTGAGTCGAACCTGGAGTATTTTGCAATTGCGAAATTTGTTCATAATATAGCTCGTCCTGATCAAGATCCGCATGCGAGTCAACACGGTCTCTTGCACTTGGAATTAATAAGGACTGAGTCATTTCAGGATGTAGGTATTTACTAATTAAAACCTTATGGGTTTATCCATAGTTTTGTTCATATAGTAAATTTTTCACTTATATCTGTACATAAACTTGTTTACTCATTCCACTTATTAGAGGTATCAAATATTTAAGAAAGGTTTACAGTTTACAATATGAAAATACCAAAATTGCAAGTTACACATTTATCTTCCTTTGAGTCTCTCGAGGTAACTGGAAGCAAGACGTATGTACCAGCAATCTGGAGTACACTTAATACATTTTCACTAAGTTTAGATTTAGCTTCTAATCCACATCATTCACTACAAAAATATGTCCGAAAGTTTCCTGGAAAATACGGAGACTCCTAAACCATTGGAGCTGAAAACGTATGACGAAAAAGTGGACGGTGAACCTGTTGAGAAAATCGCTGAAAATGCACCTGAAGATGAAATAGCGGTCAAACATGAGTTGAGTAATGGCGAGGAAATTGATAATGGTCATGACTCGAAGAGAGTTAAATTGGAGGAAACTTTGAACAACAAGAATAACATAATCGTGGTTCCACCTACAAAACCGCAATTGTTCTATAGTCCATTGAAAACCGGATTGGTATACGATGTTAGGATGAGATATCATGCTAAAATATTTACTTCGTATTTCGAGTACATTGACCCACATCCAGAAGATCCTCGTCGTATCTATCGTATTTATAAGAAGTTAGCAGAAGCTGGGTTGATTCAGGATAGTTCATTATCTGGAATTGACGAAATAGGACCTTTAATGGTGAAAATTCCAATCAGAGAAGCATCTGCAGAGGAGATATTGGAAGTTCATTCTGAGGAGCATTTGAGGTTTATAGAATCAACAGAAACAATGAGTCGCGAACGGTTATTAGAAGAAACTGAGAGAGGCGACTCTATTTACGTGAATAATGATTCGTATCTCTCCGCTAAATTATCGTGCGGTGGTACTATTGAAGCCTGTAAAGCCGTGATTGAGGGACGCGTCAAGAACTCGCTTGCAATAGTGAGACCTCCAGGACATCATGCCGAACCTGATACACCTGGTGGATTCTGTTTATTCAGTAATGTTGCAGTTGCAGCAAAAAACATTCTCAAGAAATATCCTGAATCAGTAAGGAAAATTGTGATTCTCGATTGGGATATACATCACGGAAATGGTACTCAGAAGGCCTTTTACGACGATCCAAGGGTATTGTATATTTCACTTCATAGATACGAAAATGGTAAGTTTTACCCAGGCACAAAGTATGGTAATAGCACACAAACCGGGGAAGGTGCTGGGGAAGGTTATTCATTAAATATACCCTGGAGATCTCCCGGAATGGGTGATGGTGATTATTTCTATGCTTTTAATAAAGTCGTGATACCTGTTATCACTGAATTTGATCCTGACTTGGTTATTGTCAGTTCAGGGTTTGATGCTGCAGACGGGGATATAATTGGAGGGTGCCATGTTTCCCCATCAGGATATGGTCATATGACACATTTACTTAAGGGAATAGCGAAGGGTAAATTATGTGTTGTTTTGGAAGGGGGATATAATTTGGACTCTATCAGCAAAAGTGCGTTGGGAGTAGCAAAAGTATTAGTCGGAGAGCCGCCTGAAAATACAATTAGATCGCAACCTCACATTGAAACTTTGGAAGTTATAGATGAAGTCATAAAGATTCAGTCAAAATACTGGAATTCTTTGAAGCCAGGAAATCCAAGTAATTCATTAGATGACGTGTACGATTTACCTACTGACAATTCTGCTTATAAACTCACAAATATTGCTGATCCAATTAGGTCCCATCAAGTTGAAGAATTATTTAATAGATATTCATTCATTAATTTACCTATTGTGACAGCCTCAGAAAACAAGGCCGAAAATAACAATTCCTTCTTCACCACAGATTTACCATCTAACTTGGAAGATTTGATTGTTGCTAGTCCAGACATATATGACTGTTCAACAATAATAATATCAGTCCATGATCCACCTGAAATATGGGCAAATATAAATCCGATTAACGGTAGTATTGAGGGAAGTGCTTCGATTGTATTAGAACATCCCTTGACTCAAATGATCGAAAAAATTAAGAAAGAAACAAGTAACAATTCTAACTTCCCTAATGAAAGAATAGGTTATATCGATATAAATATTCCTTCTTATGCATTGCCTATACCGTCATTGAAAAGTGGTAGTTCAAAATCTGCATCAACTTATAATCCAACAATATTTGCACAAGAGTTGCTATTATACGTCTGGGACAACTACTTGGCTTATTTTTCTCAATTAAGAAAATTAGTGTTTGTGGGATTTGGAGACTCATATCAATCGATAGTTCATTTATATGCCAAAAGACCATCGAGCGAAATTAAAAATTTAGTTCAAGGTTCAATTATCTATGTTAATAGATCAGCTCTTAAACCGTTGGTTCCTGTCATGGATGAATCAATGGTCGATTGGTATTATCAAAATTCTGTTGTATTCACTAGTTGTCTTCATTCATGCTGGAACGGATCCAGCGGACCAACAGGCTCATCTAGGTCTAACGGTAGCACAAGTAATGGCAACGAGGCAAATGGTGCCGATAATAGTAAAAGGCCAAGGCGAAAATTTGGAAGAGTTTTAAAAGCATCATCTGACGGGTTATGGGAGGTTATAAGTGAAAGGTTTGACGAAGGCATTGATTTCATTTTAGACTCTATTGAAGAATATAGCAGTAGTGGCAGCAGCAACTAATACTCTTTCGACTGTATAATATGTAGTTTTATAGACTAATTGTTATCTATTTAAAAGTTGTAAAATATGTAGAATAGTATAATACAATTAAAGCGTGTTTAAATGAAAATGCATATCAATAATTAGACATAACTGGGGAATCTTTTAGAAAATTCTTTTTCCAAATCATCCACATCAGGAATAGAAATCGTGCTTGCATTGCTCAACTTTCTTTCGTGGTTCCTAGTGTCATTTTCAGGAGACTTTAAATGAGCTGGCTTTCGAGGTTTAGGTGGCGGTTTCTTAGAACCATGTTGAAATTTATGTGAATCCTTTATAGATTTCATATCTCTAGTTTTAGCTGAATTATTATTCACGTTGTGCGTGATTTTAGAGGACGACAAGCTCTGTGGTACTTTTGGTGGGACTGGACGAGCTTTACCAACCAGAGAGTTAGCTGAACTCCGTTTTGGTATATCTATATATTTTTCATTTGCCAAGGAATTAGCCGTACTATTATCGTTAATAGCAGCTATGTCATCCTGATCAGTAAATTTGCCATACCCATGTGCTGTTTTTATAACAGGCAGGTCCTCATTACTATTCTTCATCAACATTTGCATCCTACGTTGAATAGACAATTTTTTGACCCCTTTTTCTTCTTGAGGAGACTGTACACGCGATAAGCTCTCACTTGAATCACTTGGTTCATCAGAACTTGACTTCTTGTACGAGCTTCCAGTAAATATTTGCTTGATAGACGATATACTAGATCTTTTATTTTGCGATAAATTTTCAGAACTATAGTTACCATGAATGCCATTACTACTTCCCCCTGTACTGAATTTTCTTAATCCATTTCTAATAGATTGTTTCAAACTACCACCTGTGTTCTGTCTCAGCAGCAAGCCTTTTTGGGTTTCTTCTTCTTTACTCTTCAAAAAATCTAAGGTGCTCTGGTCTTGATCTTGTAATTTTTTAGTAGATATATCATCGTTACTTTCATTTATCTGTTGTTTAATAAAGTCCTGTAATGATGTGGTAGAAGGTGCTGTTTGTAATGGTGAGGCAGATCTATATTGCCGGCCTTTCATATCATCTTCAATATAAGAGCTCAAAGGTCTAGGTTTAGGCTTCGGTTTGGCACTAGTAGCCGAATAAGTGGGCATATACGTAGACATTGGTCTATGAATTGTCTTCTTCTCCGAAATTTTATTACTTGTCGACGCAGAATGTTGCAACATCTTCGATTTATCTATAGATGCAAACGGGTCTACTGGCTTAGAAGTGTTATTCTTGTGGTCAACTGATATATTCGAAGGTGAAGAATGTTTTCTTTCAGGTAAAATTGGAGCCTTTTCATCTATATCATGCGATCTATGATGTGTATTGTTTGCCATATGGGAATGTGCTTTGTTATGACCATGATGCTCTTTCAAAGTGTATGGAATAACATCTGGAACTTTTGTGATACCTTTCATTAAGCATATTTCTTCTAACAATTGAACTGCGTTAGGTCTTCTCCTAGGGTCTTCTCTCAAGCAACACTTAATAACATTTTTCAACCTTAATGAGAACAGCAGACCAGGATGATTATGTGGTAATTTTAAAGTATTACTGCAATTGAGAATCAGCTTTTCCATATCTTGTAACGAGGAATGACTTGGCAGCTCGAACGGCGTTGTATAGTAACAGAGTTTATATAGAAAGCACCCTAATGCCCAAATATCCAGTTTATCATCAATTGGAAATCCTCTAGATAAATCAATCATCTCTGGGGCCCTATATTGTGGAGTTGTATGCTGCATTAAGTCTTCGTGTAATTCCCTGAACTCGTTTGCATTTTTAGGTACGGGAAGGTACCCTACCGCTGATCCAAAGTCACACAACTTATAAACACCTTTCGAGTCAATTAACACATTCTCTATTTTAATGTCTCGATGCAATAATGGCGGCTTCAAATGATGGCACATAGCCACTCCTATGGTTATATCATGCATTATAGTCAAAATTTCAGGCTCCGTGAGCTTGTGTGTCAACCTTGTGTTCATGAAATCTATCAATCCATTCTTCGAACAATACTCCATCAACACAAACACTTCATACTGCTGTGCTGTTGAATGTCCACCTCCTGGATTGCCAAGTCTCGACGCATGCGAATCAATATAAGAAACAATATGTGTGTTTCCTTTCAATCTTTTCATTGCATCAACCTCCTGTCTCAAAAGATTCAACTGCAATTTATTGGGAACAGCTACCCTCTTCAAACATGCAATATTCGATCCCTTGAATGGCGGATCTATATAACAAGTGTAAACATGAGCGAACCCTCCTTCAGATAAGTATTTAATGATTGAAATATCATGGGATCCTACAGTCAATTTTGTACCTGGTGGATATGTATTCGGTGGAGGTAGTGGCATGATAATTAATGCTATTTAATACACCTTAGTGCCTTTAGATTCTTCAGTACCAATTGAAATATAATGAACCTCCTACGATTCAATAGAGGATCCAATAAGGTACACAAAAATGCTCTCGGCTAGAGCCCGCGATCAAGATAAAAAACTGGCTCATCGAAAAAATTCACAGCTATTATCATGACTACCAAGAAAAATGAAACTATACTTTGAAGCGGAGCAATTCTTGAGTCCTTACAAGGGCAAAGGATCAGGTGGGAGTTTACAATCTCGTATTTTTAATGAGGCGAAGTTGGTTAACTCCCCAAAACATATTTATGCATTGGTTTATTCCACTTTAAAGTACAAAGAGCACATACAAACGATTATTCGTAAGTCTAAAATAAAGCAGACACTCCAAACCAAGAAATTAAAGATCAGTGACAACTTGTTATTCTTAGTTGTGCATGACTTGTTGTTTTCTTCTAAAGGTAGGATTCAACTGGGAAAACATCCTATTAAGGATGCTATCTTGCAGCATAAGACTAGACTTCAAGCAGAGTATACTAAACTCAAGTTAAAGTATAAAGCGAAATCGGCAGAAGATTTACCAACTAACGTTTCAACTGATGATGAAACACCTATCAGATGGTTTCGTGTAAACACTATCAAGACCACACCAGAGAAATTTTTCAAAGACCATCCATTTTTTGCTAAATTGGAGCCTGTCAGCTCAATTGACATTAAAGCACCAGGATTTATATACACAGACGATTATATTCCTAATTTGTACGGTATTCATCCCAAAGAGAAATTGACGTCTACCCCAGCATACCTTAAGGGTGAAGTAATCATTCAAGACAGGGCCTCATGTTTCCCTGCTCATATTCTTAATGATGATCCCTCAGACAAGCATGTCGAAATTATCGATTCATGTGCAGCTCCGGGGAACAAGACTACTCATTGTGCGTCCTATTTACCAAGAACTGAAGATTCAGTAGTATATGCCTTTGAGCGGGACTCTAACCGTGTAAAGGTTCTTAAAACTATGTGCGAAAAGGCCACTGGAACCAAAAATAAGAACTTAATTCAGATAACGCACACTGATTTTACATCCACAAATCCACAGGACTTTCCAAATGTTACAGGCCTTGTAGTGGATCCATCATGTAGTGGTTCAGGTATATTTGGACGTGCTATTGAAGATGCACAGCTGCAAGAACAGGAAAAGGAAGAAATCGATACTGAAAGACTTAACAGATTGGCCGGGTTCCAATTCAAGATCATGAAACATGCCTTGCTGTTCCCAAAAGCCAGAAAGGTTGTTTATTCAACATGTTCAATTCATCCACATGAAAATGAAAGAGTGGTTGTTGATTTATTGATGGACAAAGACATCAAGGCATCTGGATGGCAATTAGCCTCTAGAGATGTCGTGATTTCTGAGTGGCCCAAAAGAGGATGGAAAGAAGAATTTACTGCCATTTGTGGGGGTAATGAGGAGGAATGCGAGGCGCTTGCAGGTGGTTGTGTTAGAGCAACACCAAAGGAAGATGGAGGAATAGGATTCTTTGCAGCATGCTTTGTTAAAAATGATATAAAAAGTAGAAAGCCGGATAATATGTTGCAAAATAATACCAATGATATTGATGAAGAAGCAGAAGAACAGGACGAAGAATGGTCGGGATTTGATTAATAGATTTGTAATTTTTTTATTCAAAGCAGATATACTGCGTATGTACAATATATAGACATCTCATGTAAATACCATAAGAATTAGAAACGTCTGACAATATCGTCAATAACTTCTTGAGTGGATGAAGAACCACCTAAGTCTGGAGTCTTAATCTTATTTTCAATCAAGTTAGCATCAACAGCAGCGTAGATATCAGCAGCTGGTTCAGGGTAGCCCATGAATTCTAACATTAAAGCAGTAGATCTGATAGTAGCAATTGGGTTTGAGATACCCTTACCTTGGATGTCTGGAGCAGATCCATGACATGGTTCACCAATAGCGAAGTTATCACCAACATTAGCAGATGGAACGACACCTAAGGAACCAACCAAAGCAGCAGCACCATCACTTAAAATATCACCATACAAGTTTGGGGCAACAACGACGTCGAAAATTTCTGGTTCTCTGAACATACGGTACACCATAGAGTCAACAATTTGTTCCTTGTGAGCAACATCCTTGTACTTATCAGCATTTTCATCGTAAACTTGACGACAAACTTCACGGAATAAACCATCAGATTGGGATAAGACGTTAGATTTGTGAGTAACGGTGACAGATGGATTTTCGTGTAAAGATTTTAAGCCAGGGTTTGCTTTTCTGATAGCTTGTCTTTGCAAAGCAATATCATAAGCCATCTTAGCGATTCTGGAGGTGGCAGTTTCAGTGATTCTCTTGATGGCTTCTGCAACTCTGGTTCCATCTTCCTTGGTATAGGACTTTTCTTCCTTGATGTATAAATCTTCGGTGTTTTCACGGACAATAACCATATCAACGGATCTACCGTTACCATCAACAGACTTGACCGGACGAACGTTAGCGTATAAACCCATCTTCTTTCTTAAGGCAACAATTGGGGAAGAGTAACCTTCAACCTTAGTTGTTGGAGAAGAAACAGCACCAAATAAAGCACCGTCACATTCTTTTTGCAAAATGTCAACAGTTTCTTGTGGTAAGGCAGTTCCGTTCTTTTGGAAATATTCAAAACCAGCATCTAAGTTAACAAATTCAAATTGTAAATCGTATTTGGATGGTAAGTTTTCTAAGACAGCTTGACCAGCTGGCATAACTTCACGACCGATACCATCACCGGCAATTAAACCAATTTTTAAGGATTTTAAAGCAGTGGTCGAGGTAGAGAAAGTACGACGGATAATTGAAGACATTTTGTATAATTTCAAGTCAATGTGTCAAGATCAATGTAGTTTTCAGTACTTAACGTTGTCGATTTTTCAGTATCAGAAGTGAGTCACGGCACGTGCAATATGGCCCCAACTTCCGTATCGGAATTGTATGCAACCACAAGAACCATACGATTTGAATACGTTAGATGTAGATCTTTTATTAGAACGTTGTGACATTGAAAATTAGTCATTAATTAATCGAAAAAGTATAATATAGTAACATTAAAAACATTATATACAAGATAATCTAGACATGAAATAAGCATTTTTCGTAGTAAAGGAAGAATTATGATACCCTCAGTTCCTTACCTCCTTCTGGAAAATTTTCATATTTAAATGTAAAAATCAAAACAGCTATAAGGCTAGTATATTAAAGAAATGCAACACAGCAAACGAAACAATATTTACAACATGAATTTTCATTAGTTTTCAGTGTCCTTGACAACACCGACCTTGGCTGGTCTCAACACTCTTGAGTTTAAAGTGTAACCATTTTGCTGAACGTGGAAAACGGTACCTGGCTCTTTGTCTGGTTGTGCAATTTCAAAGGTAGCTTCGTGTTGATTAGGGTCAAATTGCTGACCAATTGGGTCAACCTTTTCAATTCCATGTCTTGCCAAGGTCTTTTCAAAAACATTTCTTGTCATGTCAACACCGTCGTACAAGTTTTTAACCTCAGCATTGGTCTTCAAGGTGTCTTCCTTGACAGCATTCAAAGCTAAGTCAAAGTTGTCGACAGACTCTAACAAGTCCTTGGCGAACTTCTGTAAAGCAAAATCTCTTGCCTTTTGCTTTTCTTGTTTGGTGGATTCTTGTAAGTTACGGAAATCAGCAATAGCCCTAGCATAGTGATTTTTCATGTCGGCCAATTCTTTGTCTTTCTTTGTCAATTTGGCCTTCAATTCGTCAATCTCACTGACTTCAGCCTTGGCTCCTTCCGCTGATGTTTCTGTATCTTGAGCCTTAGATTCTTGTGCTCCAGCGTTCTCTTCCTTTCCTTCTTCCTTGGATGCTTCGGTAGAGGCAAAACGGATCATGCCCATCCTTGGTGCGATTACACTAGGTCTCACAACCCTCATCGAGCTAGCACCCGAACGAACAGCTGCTGATCTTCTTAATGAACTCAATAAAGCCCTTTGCATCTTGATATAATATATTTTCTTGGTAGATTAAGATAACATTCAAGGTCAAGTTAACCAAAAATTTTCAAGAATCCTCGAGATTGAAATTTCTTAAACGTTACGTAATCTGGGACAAATTGATATCACCTGACTACATTTGCAATTACAAATAAAAGTATCTGGGGGACTAATTTCATAAAAAGGAACGAAGCTATTAACAATTACAATGACCATAGAAACAAATCGATATAAGGTCTATCGGTTTAGGAGAATTACACGGAATTAAAATGAAAAAAAGAGTGAGTACATAACTAAAAAAAAAAAGAAAAATTGAGATTTAGATGACGCTTACCATGAAGAAGGGCCAAACGATTCACCTTCTGCTAATGGATGTCTGATGGCAGTACCTTGCATATCCATTGTGGAATCGAGAACATTATTTCCCCACCAATTTGGTGCAGCAGTATTAGTTAAAGAAATGGTCAAGAAGATGATAACAGAGGACCAAGCCATACCTATATCTAAACCGGCAGATAAGGAATAATTGTATTTGGACCACCAGTGGAACCATCTTCTCTTGATCCAGTATCCGAAGGTCAATCCAACTGCACAGTATGCTGAGTAGTTGTAAGGAGTTGCAGGAGGGATGTAACCAGTACCAGAGAAGAAAACTGGCCAGTTCAACCATCTAATAGGACTATTAGGCCATTTTTTCAAGATGAGCCAGTTCATGACTGGCAAAAGTGCACCAACAACGAAGAAGAATAACAAGCCGTAATAAATCTGGCCTTGCGAAAATTGACGTTGAGGACCAATAACACCCCAGATAATACTGGCATTGAAAAAGACTTTACCGTTTGGACAAGTGTAGTTGTTTGCCTGATCTGGCTGACATAAGTCTTTGATGTTACCATATGCCCATTTTAATGTGGCAACTTGAACTAAGGAACCCCACAAACTGGCGACGAATTGTGCTGTAAATAAAAGACGTGGTGCGATCTTCATATAATGTCCCAATTTCATGTCTTGTACGAATGTGACTGCTTGGTTATTTGTGATGTATCCGTATGTTTTGAAGAACATCATTGCTAATGGTTTACCTGGAACCATATATCCGATAATGAATTCAGTCACAACATTTAAACCAACACCAATATTAGTCAAAGCGAAAATAATACCAACAGGAAGTAAGAAGAGAATTGCAATCAAAAGAGCAACAATTAATGCGAAGACTGGCATCTCTGTATTCCAACATCTGATGGTTACTATCGAAAGGGCGAAGAAAATGAAGAAGACGACAAGGAACCACCATTCAGGTACATCTTTATAATTTTGTTTCATTAATCTCATATGAACGTCTGGTTTTTCCTTTTGCTTCAATTGCCTAATAATATCCTTACCATGGAATAAAGCTGTATGCATCAATGTTGCAAACATAGCTGCGAAGGATAAACCATATGACATAGCAAATGTGGTTGATAAGAAAAGAGGAGAATAACTTTCATAACTCTTTTTATCGAAACTTAATGTGGCTTTGTTGATAATTCTTGAAACATTATAGGTGCTTCCATATCTATCGTAAGATCCTGAACTTGAAATTGGCAAATATTGTGCATACCATGTATTAGAATAATGTATCGCAGGAACCACGATCCAGAAAATTGTTACCATCGATAAAAGAATAGTCGCAATAGCACTTGCTGGTGGAATTAATGGAGAACCGATATAACCTGAAATTTGATTCCAATCGAACGTAATAGGAATCAATCCCAACCCAGTAGAAGCACCGAAAACTTGGTTAACAATTACATTCTTTGGAGCAATCCAAGTAGGAAATGCAAACCAGGATAATGCTTGAAAAATATAATTTGGGAACCAATACCAAAGGAATGAACAGATACCAATCAAGCCAAAGAAATATAATCTTGAGATTTTCCAGCCGTCAGCGATGTGGTTATGGTTGATGTGTAAATTAGTTAAGAACGTAACGGTAACTAAATTCTGTGGCCAGATCATAGAAGCAGGGTTCACCAAAACTCTACGAGCCAAACCACCTAAAGCAAAACCAATACATTGGGTAGACCAGATTGCAAGCAAGTCAAACCCCCATCCAAAATCCTGGTTGTAAAACTTATTTTGGGATAACAAAATATCAGTTGCATACGCAGCACCACCACCAAAGGAGACGTTAGCCATAATAACAATAAGAGTGTGCTCCTTAATATTAAATGGACCAGGATTCAAAGGTGCACCAAATATTTTAATATTAGGGATGAACTTAGCCCATGCCATACCAAAGGGCCAAGCAAGAAGTGAAGTAACAAGAGTGGTAAGAATGATTTGTGGAGAATGAAGAGAAAACAACAAATTTAAAGCCGAACCAATAGTATTGAAAATCATACCAAGAACCCACATTCTAATAGTATTCTGGGGTAATTCAGCATCGTCACTACTTGGAACAGATGCTCTGACTTCAGCGTATGGTGAATCATCTTCGACAGTGACTGCAGCATAGTCGTCATCAAGAATAACTTTCTCAAGGTTGGAAGTAACTGGGTCAAATTCTTGAGATTTTGATGCCACTAATACGTCCACTTCAACTGATTCAATATCGTTGACTTTCTTGCTTTCGATTTCTACTCCAGGATCTTTAGATAATGCCTTTTTGATTTTTTCCATCCTGCTAATTACTCTCTTATGCTTTAACTATCTATAAGAGTAGTTGAAGTCTAAGTCTGATTAGAAACGTGGAATAAGACAGATCGTACCATATTTATAGGAATAGGAAAACATTGATGAAAAATATTTGATAAGAATTTAATCACTTAACGTGATTAGTTTGATTTCGTTTATCTTTGAATTTAGTAGCCGTGAGTTGCAATGGCCCAAATGCATATCAAAATAAGTATTTCAAGGAAATATGCTTCATGCATCAGCTTTGGTACGGCCATAAAATAATTCTTAAGACTACATATCTCTTCTAAATTTGAGCTGATCTTATTATATTTTATGGTCCTCCGCTTATGCAGAAGCATGCTTGCCTTAGCATTAATAGGCCTATACCTTAAAAGGAATGCTTCATATCAAACAATATCAGCAAGATATTCTATCTTTAGCCAAAGGTATAATTTTCATCGGCCCGGATAGATAATTCAACATGTCCTTTACCATCCTTCGATGTACGGCACCAATGCGCGTTGTCAGCTTGCATTATTATCATAGAATACGAATTGTATGATGCTTTACCATCTATCCATGATGTAAGGCCTATCTCATTTAAGTTAATAAATGTATGATAAGAGATATGAACTAGTGATCCGATAGAGGCCGTTCAATACTAGGTCGGTTTTTCGGTTAGATAATATGAGATTCAAATTTTTTGATGACTCCCCTTTCTGTTATGGTATAGATAAAGTCACAAGTAGGACATGGGGTGCGATACTAATGTGTGACTTACAAAAGGTAAGAGTGAATTGCTTTCAGTTCTGTGATAGTTAACAGTACAGTACTTCAATTTGAAATTAAGTTTGAGTTTGATTATGCATGAATGCGCATATCGGGTATATTCTTAAAGAACGGGACAGTGAAAATCATGATATTCAAAGTTGATTTTTAAATTAATTGCTTAAAACAATTAGACCATAATAATGGTAAGTTATGCTATGTAGTATATGAATATTACTCGGGTATAGAATTTGTGAATATAAAGATTCCAATCATGCATTAATGATTATCACCAATTCCAAATCACATTTCCGCGACTCAGAACAATAGACTAAGTTTCTTGCTATGATTGTCTGCAACTAAATTGGCTTACAATGCAAGCATATTGTGGAGTTAGTTGTCGCGTCTACAACTACCTGGCACATATAGCTCCTGCTTATCACAAGTGGCATCAGCAATCTATCATACAAAATGACATACTAAACTTTGTGATTTGATAATTTGTTTCGCATAAGATATTCATTATTTATGTTCCCCGTTCATCCCTTGTATACATGGATTCACAGCGAGGGATATATCATATGTTATGAAGTTAGACTTGCCCAAAATAATTGTTTCTGTTGGTGCAAATCCCGGACAGAATCCTTTTTGGTTAAGCCTCGCCACGCCTTGGTGTAATTTTGTTGAAACTCCACAAATTAAGTATTATCTCGTAACGTTGTCATGAACTCTGTTTGAACTCGAAATGAGATCGAGCCTGGAAATGTCGTCTGATGCTTCAATCCTCTATGAAGAGATGAACCATTTTGTGCCTTCGCTGCTAGTATTACTTATTAAATTTCTGAATACATTCATAATACTACTAACATCAGATTAATTGAATCAATCCTATTCTTAAATTCTTTATTAAAGCCTGCTAATAAGTCTTATCAATTAAGTCTAACTTGTAGTGTTGAACAAATGTAGATTGTTATGAAAATTTTGGTTATGAGCCTCAACGTAAAATCTACTCATCTCTGAAAAAATATGATAGAGTGATCTTAAAGATATCAACATTTGAATAATATATAGAGTAGATATTATTCAATATGAGACAAAAGAGAGCTAAGTCTTACAAAAAGCAGATGAATGTGTACTTGCATACATTCAAGTTTAGAGAACCTTTTCAAACCATCGTTGATGATGAGATTATTTTGAATTGTCAAAAAGCATCTTTTGATATTGCTAAAGGGTTGAATCGTACTATACAAGGAGAAACAAAACCAATGATAACACAATGTTCGATTGAAGCATTGTATAAAACAAATAACCAAGATGCAATTAGTATTGCTAAGCTGTTTGAAAGAAGACGTTGTAACCATCCACCAGCGAACCCCATCCCATCATCAGAATGTATCAAGTCCATTGTAGACATTAATGGTGAGAATAAACATAGGTATTTGGTAGCTACCCAAGATAAGCTGTTAAGAAACAAATTAAGTAGAGTTCCTGGTGTTCCTTTAATCTATATGAATAGGTCTGTTATGGTCATGGAACCAATGTCTGAAGCTACTACATCCTACTCGAATTCTTTTGAACGTAACAAGCTTACAGGTGGGTTGAATGATGTAGAAGTTGGAAAGATTAATAAACAAGAGGAACTTAAAACTGAAGGAAGTGAGAAACCCCCTACGAAGAAAAGAAAAGGACCAAAAGAGCCAAATCCTCTTAGTATGAAAAAAAAGAAAACTGTGAACACCGATTCCAGGCCTAGTCAAGACGCCAAAAACACTTCTCAACCAAAACCTAAAAGAAGAAGAAAACATAAAAGTACTTCTGAAAAGACTGAAGATTTAGAGAAACCTAATTCTAGTCTTTCAAATTCATCTGAACCTGTAGTTACGCACGAATAGACTAATAAATCAACATTAAACTACTGTATCATAAATCTTCATGGAAATATATATATATATATATAATTATAAATACATAAATACAAAATATAGAATAATGTATTGCTAAATTACACACTTATGCATCTCCGGGTTCTTCAGGTTCCGGTTCGCCCAATAAATGAAATTGGTTGCTTTGGCCATTCATTGATGTTTCTGATACAACTGAGCCATCTTCTGTTTTAGGTGCATGTGCATTTTTTTCATCAATCTTTAAAATATAGTTGGCTGTGTCATCAAGGAGACATAATTTACAATCAAACGCTAAAGATTTTTCTCTCAAAACTTTCCGGAATGATTTCATTAGCAAATATAGGTCATTCTCTCCCTTGATATCTATGGTTTGGAAAGTGCTTTTAGAATAAAATACGTAAGTTGACTCTTTCATCCACTCTAAGGTAGGATCTTCTATTCCAAATGACTCTATCACACCTTTTAATTCTCTATCCAATTCATCTTTAACAATACCAAAGAAAACATCTTGAATTATCAACGCATTAAATAAAGCATTATCGATATCTTTTTGTTTTAATCGATCAGCCTTTGATGCCTCTAATAATATTTCCTGTTTATGCAAAACTGCTTCACTAATAGTAAGCTCTGGCAACTCGGTAGATTCCGTTATAACAACAAATATGGATTTACCTGATCCTGAATCTTGCTGCTCCGTATACATTTTATAATTAGAAGCTAACTCTTCTAAAAATGACCTTTGAGGTGCTGACATAGGTGGGAACTGGTATAACCTATTGTTGAAAGCTGGAATACTTTCAGCTTCTGGTTTGTTATTTTGAAAATCTACTATAAATCCCCGTAATGTGCCTTCAATTCGAGAACACCAAGTAGTTTGTCTTTCATACACGTTCATCAAATTCTCCAGATAAGGTATATCCGACAAGAGAGATGATTCATCATCTGATAAATCCAATGCTTTTCTCAAATCAATATCTTTCTTATTTTTTTCACATTCTTCATCGCATTCTAAAATAGTACCTATCTTTGTATCCTCCTCCAAAGAACTTCCACATGAAATTGTTCTCGAAATACGGCCACAAGCACAAGATACTCTAACTGGATCAGAACAAACAGTTGCATCACATTTAGGCGATTTTCCAGTTTTATTATAATGACACTTTAAATGACAATAATGAGGACAGCTATTTCTTTTTTTTCGACAAGCTGACTGACATAATGTAGATGAAGCATGCGTATTACTTTTAGTACAATCACTAGAGCATACTCTCATACACGGATGACCACAGTTTTTCGGAACTCTACAAACTGTACCACAAGACACGTTCTTTTGAGAGCATAATATATTTGGAATATCACTTTTCAAACCACATTCACATTCTTTTGCTACTAACTTAGTACACTTTGGGCAGTCAACCGTATCATCATGACAGTTATGTGGCTCCTGTCTGTGTCCACATGCTTTTTCTCTCTCACATTGATAATGACATTCAATCTTGGTGCCGCATCGGACTGGGGCGGGAATTACAGTTTTACCACAGTGACAGACTAAATCTTCATTTGATGATTCCAAGCATACTCCACAAGATCCACTATGACATAAAGCTTCGCAGTAGTGTTCTCCACACAGTTTTAACCTATTACAAGTTCGAGTACATATATGTATTGGCTCCATAGTCATTAATTCTTCATCATTATTGAAAGTTGAGCGTATTCTGTTTCTAATGGCCTTCTTCTTTACTCTTTCACGTCTTAGTGCAATTTGTTCATAAGGACAGCAAACTTCCTTATGTACATGTTTCCGGCAGTTTAGCAAAACTGGACACTTATGGTTACATTTCGGTTTGTAACCTTGTTGAAGAAATTTACATGGAACTAAATAAGAATAATTCTCACATGAACATTTCTCTTCCATAATGTTGTAACAAATACACTCACCCGAATGGCATTTTAATAAACACTTGCATCCACATTTAAGCGTCTTGCCACATACCGAATCACACTCTGGGACTGGGTCGGTACATTTTGTTCTTCTGGAGGAATCAACAACTGTTTTCCCGCAATAACAGGTATTTATCCTAGAAGGAGAGAAATTACATACCTTCGTAGTTGTAGGCAATGGTTGGCATGTAATTTCCTCGAAATGGATACCACATTCGTAATAAATCGTTGTCAAACTAGAACAACTACTTTCACCAATCCAATTCAGATCTCCAGATATCCTCGAACACTTTTCTGGTGCACGCTCATGACACTTTATATCCATTTCTTCTTTGCCACAGTAACATTTTGCTTTAATAATTTCTTGACATTGTCCACAGAAACCCAGGTGGCATCCACCAAATGCACATTTATGACCTAAATTACAAACCACTGTATCACAAGGCGAGTCACATCTCCAACTATGTTCATAAGGGGTAATTAAACATGGCAATTGTCTTTCGAACTTACCACACTTACATTTCAAAACGGGTCCTATTGCACCACAAACTGGATGTTTCCCAGGATGGCAAACTGAGCTACAGTTGTGAATACAATTAGCATATGGCTCATTACATGGGTTACCACAACTGAATGGATTCAAAGGATTTGGTGCCGGGTTAGTAGTCTTGCCACACCAACAAGAGAACTTCTTAGGTATCTTCTTCGTCTCCACATTACATGAAGGGCATTTCCAAGTCTTTCTTGATTGATCCTTTGAAGAACCCCTAATTGCCCAATCTTTAATACAATCTAAATCGTATACACGATAGCAATTATCACAAGACCAAACTTTTGAAAATGGATCTATTTCAGAGATGCAAACTAAACAAGTGTATGTTCCCTCTTGGATTTCATGCATTATAGTTGTAGATAGCGACTCATCGTTTTCTTCTATTTCATACTCATCAGATGATGACGTATAATCGGCATCTTCTGTATCTTCTTCTAATGATTCCAATCCATCATCTGAGTCATCTTGCTGCGACTGATCATTTTGCAGACTGATCTCGTTGGATACTGAATTTACTATATTCCTTTCTTCATCATAATCTGGTGTTAATCGATCAACCAACTGCTCCTGAGATCTTACTTTTTCTTCCATATCACAAAAGTATTCGAATATTTACAGTCTATCTTAAGAATCTTTAAATCAAATAATGAAGTGAAAAAAGATCCATATAATAAAATTATGGTTACACAAAACAAAAAAAGAATCAATACATCAACAATCTCTTTAGCAAAGACTTGAAAATTCATTAAATGCACTATAAGTAAATTAAAAGATTGATTCGATCATCTAATAAACAACGATGAGGAGAGGAATTTGAAGTATTTAAAATAAATCAGAAAAATATAAACTGCAATGATTTTAACATTTGTACCAGAATAACATCTTGGATTATTGCAATTGAATAAAAATAAATTGTAGCAGATAAGTAAAATGCATTAAACTTAACCGATCCGGACACTTCTTCTCTTGAAAAAGTCCATGACCTTCCTTGCAGCACTAGCCTCTTTTCCATTATTATTAGAAACATGAGCGGTTCCACTGTTATTCGATTTTTTGGAATTAGATGATTTACCAGATGAATTAGACACGTTCCGCTTTTGGTCCTGGATTTGGGGTGGAACGTTTTGTTCCATTGATGGCTCCAATATCCTCTTGCCGCTTTGAGAACTATTGCTTGCAGGAGCTTGCTGCAAAACGACATTTGAAGATGACGAGCCATTATAATTACTATAGAACGATAACAAACTGAATCTATTACGCTTCTTATTGTCTTTAACCTCTCTTATGGAAGATTTATGTATATCTTTTGAAGTCTCCTTTTTAGTATTAGTATATTTTCTGTCAAGATTTTCCTTATCTTGTTCATCAGTTACGTTGGTAAGGTCTTTATCATCTAAATGCTCATCTAAAGGAACCACAAGTTCATGGTTTACTGTCTGAGGTACGGATTCAGCAGGTGCAGCCTGTGCTTCAAGTGTCTGTAATGTTTCATTAAGTTCTATGGGTATATTGTCCTGCTTACTAGTATGATCTTGTGAGCTTGATATATTTGCCTTCTCAATATGAGCTTCAGAAATAGTCTCATTTTCTAAGGGTGTATCTGCATCCTTATTCTCATCAATTTGGTTATCAACAATTTCAATTGTACGTTCCTCTTTCGGTCCCTCGGTCTTGATTTGACCATCTGCTACAGACTGGTCGTTTACTTGAGGCTCCTCGGTGGTATTGGTTTGAATTATTGGTGATTCTGTGTGTCCATCAAATATAGGTTGTTGATTGATTTGAGGTGTAATATTTGTGTCGGATGTATTGTCTGTAAAAACTGGTCTACTCGATTTCAGAGGACTATGCAGTTCTGTTAGTTCTAATGCATCCATTTTATCTTCCAAATAACTTAGAACAGAATTTCTTTTATTTTCATGATTATTTGCGTTGCTTTCACTTGTCAACACGCCATTAACGTGGACATGGGTAACAACAGAATTTCTTCTGGAATTTATTGATGCATTGGACCTGATGGTAGGACTCGAGTTATTAGTTTCAGGGAATATTGGGCTCGATGCTTCAGAACTAGGTGATGCTTTGGTGGGGGAAGTAGATAATAATTGAGGTATTGGTAAAAGAGGTGTTGGGATTTTAATGTAATCTTGCAAGGATGAACCATTATTGCTCATTAATGATGCAGTCATTGATGACGGATGATATGATGTTGGTCTTGGCTTCTTATTAGCATGAGGTAACTTTGCCGATTCCCTTGATGAACTATTAGGTTTCAAATTAGTAATATTACTACTAGATGCAGTGTTATTATGTGATACATTAAACTCGTTATCAATGACTGGAGGCGTACCTGGGCTTGGCTTGGATGGACTTTCAACAATTGTAGAGATAGCTGAACCGGTATAAGTTGTTGATCTTGGTAAATGAGGATTTGTTAATTGGTTGTGTGGTTTAGATGAGGAAGATAATGAAACCATAGATGAGGTTGTTGAATCCAATGAGACCATAGAATTTCTTTTGCTATCGTTTTCACTTACCATCGCTTTTAATGCATGACTTGCAGAAGAATATGGATTGGATATAGAAGTAGACTTAGCGTGGCCACGTTGATAATTGCTAGAACTGTAATTATTGCCGTTAGGTAATTGTTTTGTTGGAGATGGAGTTCTTGATCTGTCGGAAGTATGATCCTTTGGCTTTGATAATGCAACTGCATTAGCTAATGAAGATGAGGTGGTTGGAGCAGAAGGATTCGAGTATAGTTGATTTACAACATTTGTAGATGAATATGATCTGCCCGCAGGCATCATCAATGAAGAGCTGTTAGTCTTTTCATTGATCATAGAAAATCTCTTATTAGTATTGGAGTTGATAAGGTTGGTATAACTATTATTAGCAGTAGTAGCTGACTTTGAGGTGACAGTTCTGTTATCCTTATGTACTTTGTCCCATTCCGGTTGGGTAACAGATAACAAGTTAACATATGGGGTTAACCACGGATGGTTTTTGATATTCTTGATGGTGATTCTTTTCTTTGGATCGGGAACAATGATCTTTCTTAGCAAATCTCTTGCCAAAGGTGAAATATATTCTGGGAACGTCAAAGGAGTCTTGCAGATGTAGTGGTACAACCTGACAATGTCCGAACCATCTTCATTTTCGGGATCATCATCAAATGGTAAGTATCCTGCTAACATGGCATATAAAATAACCCCTAAGGACCAAGTATCAACCTTTCTTCCTTCGTACGGAGCTTGTGTCAAAACCAATTCAGGGGCAGCATAGCATGGAGACCCACACGAAGTTTTCATCAAGTCATTCTTGTCCTTATTGTACGAGTTGACAAATCCAAAGTCCGAAATAATGACGTTTTTGTGTTTATCTAAAAGCAAATTTTCCAACTTTAAGTCACGGTGAATCAAGCCTTTCGAATGCATGTAATCAACACCACTAACCAACTGAGCAAAAAGCTTTTTAGCGACATTTTCTTTCAAGTATTTGTGTTGTAATATGTAATCGAATAGCTCACCACCCGACGCATATTCTAATACTATTCCGATATATTTCCCACTCTTCATGACCTCAACGAGATTTACAATATTGGGGTGATTTAACATCTTCAACGAGTTAATTTCACGATGAATCTTAATCTCACTTTCTGAGTCCTTCATAATGGTGTCTCGTTTAATCAACTTGATAGCTACCTGACTTGGGTGTTTTCCATCTTTACGCCAACCGAGCTTCACCTTCCCGAATTCACCTTCCCCTAATGTCGACCCCAAAATGTACAGGCCAAATCTCACCTCTCGATGTATTCTCTTGACCACATTGGGATTGCTGATCGCCTTGTGGTTGTTCGTGGATTCTTCCACGTTCGTCACTACTTGTGACGACATTTATTTGTTTATTATTTATGATAAGTCTTTTCTCAGTTGTAGCGCTATAAATTGTAGTCGTCTAGTTTAATACTTAGCTTTCTGGGTGTCTTATGTTGACGCTGTGTATTTTATATTTACCCGCTGTCGCTGTGAAGTTTGTTGTTCCAATAATAAATAAATCGTACTCGTAGCGTTGAAATTTATCCAATCGACTGCTAGTTTTTATTGCCAAATTATTAGCTACGTGTCAACAATAATTCTTGTAGTTAAGGTAGTAGCTCTCACGATCTTTCTGGACAACTGGGTGTTTGTTATGTAGAAAACTATCAGGAAGACCTCAAATGATATGTATTTCTGAACCGGAGCATTAATTTTGACTGCACCTGACAATGTGTTTTGATTTTGCAAATGGCTTTGTTTACAATGTGGTAGGTGCACTATTCAATTCATATTTAGATTCACATCGTCAACCAGCCGTATTGGGACAAAATGTAAACAGTCGCCAGCGAGGTACAATGCGATGGAACAATTGCACTGACTACCAAATGACGAACAGGGGTAGAAGTTCAAGTTGAATATGACGACGATGAGATCGACTATTGAATTGGGCGCGAAATTAATGGGGGTTTTTTTTCATATGAATATCGTGTTATATTACATGGTGATAGATAACAGGACAGTCTACCCAATGGGTGTAGCGATCAAGTTGCGATAATGAGGGGAATGCCAGATTAACTTTAGACTTCTCCGTAAGTATAAACATGATATTCGGTCCTCGGCAGGGTTTGCTGGTTGAGAGAATATATGGAAGTATACGACGAGACTGTTCTGCAAGTATGATACGATAAGGTTTTGGGACGAAGTTATTTTAACCGGTTTGTAAAAATAAGTTGTATTAACGGTTGCAAGAGTCGACAGCGTTTGCACCGGCATCGATAAATAAACGCCTACACGGTTGACCGTAGAGAGGTGATGTAGGAGGGGTGCTATTGTTGAGAAGAGCGTAGACCACGATATTGTAAATGGTTGCCAATTACAGTGTGGATGAGAACCGAGTGAACCTAGGAGTTTTTTCTTAGAGCTCTCACCGACCGAATCGTAGATTAGCGCGGGTGTTTTGAAAGCTCCGTTAGAGTTCAGACAGACTTAGTTTAATACATGAAACGGGCACCATGTAAAATACGGAAGTCTATATGATGCGGTATTTATTAGAGTTAGACATCTCATGGGCTAGTTAAGCGAAATAGCCGACGAAGTATTAGCATCGCGGCAAGCGAACCTTGAACATATGGAAGAAAGCAAATGACTGCGAACAAGAAATGCAGTATTCCAGGTGCTGGAAACTAAAATCTAAATGGAAACCTATCCATAAAGAATACATCATTCTCAATGATACACTTTCATCTTTAGACGAAATCGTATATAGAATATGATATTGTGAAGCTGTTATTCATAAGGATAGCCACCCTCGAGATGTTAAATGCCTCACAAATACAAAAGGCTAATTTCATTCATTTCGGTTGAAAGAAGGACTGAAAGTTTGTTTATCATATAGATGGAATCATAGAAACGAATAAAATCGAACTGGCATCATTCAAATCAAATGGTTTGCTCTATGCACGACTATTTACTTCGCGCCTCTTTTTTTTTTGTTTATTTTGACTTAACGCGCCATACTAATCATACTATCTTAGGTTTATCTAGATAGCAAATCATATATACGTGATTTATATATACATGATGACACAGACAGAAGGAGCACATGCACAAGATCATGAAGTACCTGTTGGTGATGAAGAAGACGGTCTTAGTGGACCTTTGTTGATCGAACAGCTTGAAGGCAACGGGATCACGTCGGGCGACATCAGAAAGTTGAAGGCTGAAGGATACCACACGATCGAAAGTATCGCATATACCCCCAAGAAAGCGTTATTGTTAGTGAAGGGAATATCAGAAGCGAAGGCAGACAAGATCTCTCTTGAAGCGGCGAAAGTTGTTCCCTTAGGCTTCACCACTGCATCAGAATTTCACAGCAGAAGATCAGAACTCATATGTATAACCACCGGTTCTAAGCAATTAGATACTTTATTAGGAGGTGGAATAGAGACTGGATCTATTACAGAGGTTTTTGGTGAATTTAGAACTGGTAAATCGCAATTATGCCATACTTTGGCAGTTACATGCCAGTTACCGATCGATATGGGTGGTGGCGAAGGTAAATGTTTATACATTGACACCGAGGGAACCTTCAGACCCGTTCGTTTAGTTTCGATTGCTCAAAGGTATGGGTTGAATCCAGAAGACTGTTTAGATAATGTTGCATATGCGAGGGCCTACAACGCCGAGCACCAATTCCAACTTTTGAACCATGCTGCACAAATGATGTCTGAATCCCGGTTTTCATGCTTGATTGTCGACTCTATTATGTCTCTTTACAGAACAGATTATTCGGGGCGTGCCGAATTATCGGCCAGGCAGACGCATGTCGCTAAGTACATGAGGACCTTGCAGAGATTGGCAGATGAATTTGGTATTGCTGTCGTAATAACAAATCAAGTAGTGGCGCAAGTTGACGGTGCTAGTGCCATGTTTAACCCTGACCCTAAAAAACCTATAGGTGGTAACATTATTGCCCACAGCTCCACTACAAGATTGTCTTTCAAAAAGGGAAGAGCAGAACAAAGAATCTGCAAGATCTATGACAGTCCTTGCTTACCCGAAAGTGAATGTGTATTCGCTATTTATGAGGATGGTATAGGCGATCCTAAAACAGAAGATGATGATAACTAGCCCCTTTATAGTTTGTACTCTGCACTAAAATATATTTGTTCATTTTTCAGTTAAATCTTTTATTGTTTTCTTCGACAGATTATTCTAACTGTCATCTCAAATGCCGCCCACCATTAAGCCTTGCTTATTGTATGTCAAGTTTGCCTGTATAAAATTCAGTAACCGAAATGACTAACTCTGGCGTAATTACTTAATAGGGAAATCAAAATTATCTAAACGATCTGCGTACAAAACTATGCCGTGGAATTGCGCAAATCTGCGAAAAATTTTTATCTTTTTCATCAATCAGACGGGTAACCCCGTTTAGCGGACGTGTCTCACCAATTCCCATAAAAAAATCATACTGGAGACAAATACTGGCAACTATAGTACGAAAAAATTCATTCAATATAGAATATATTTCTTTAAATTAGTCTTCGAACAGTATATTAGCCGTGTTAATTATTGAGCTTATCCTTTTCAGATAGTTCTAATCATTATTTGAGATAAACAAATATACTATTGATTTTAATTGAAATACTAGAATCACTCTTTGGTTTGATCTTTTTGATAACAATATTTCAAGCAATATTTAAGAATTTCCGGTAGGAAAGTTAGTTGTAAAAGTTATCTTTCAAATGGAGAAGTCTAGAATAAAATCAATACTTCCTAAACCATCCGCAGGGGTTGCTGGAGGATCGCCTGTGAGTTCTACAAATAGTGGAGGAAACAAAAGAAGATCGCTTCCCTCTAACAATGCTACTGTGGTTAAGAAGCAGAAATCGCTGAGTTTGAGTGAAGCTTCTATATCGGGACAATCAGGAGACAAAGGGTCGAAGCAAACAGGACATAGGCCAGTTACATCTTGTACATTCTGCCGCCAGCACAAGATTAAGTGTAATGCATCTGAAAACTACCCAAATCCATGTCACCGATGCGATAAAATGGGATTGAAGTGTGAGATAGATCCACAATTCAGGCCCAAGAAAGGCTCACAGATTCAGTCATTGAAGAGTGATGTTGATGAATTAAAAGCAAAAATTGAAATGTTAACCAAGAACGAGTCCCTTTTAACTCAAGCATTGAACCAACATAACATGAATTTCACACAACAGCAGCTGCAACCAGTCTTTGGTAGCATAACCCAAAATCAAATGTATAATACAACCCCAATTCAAAGATCCGTTGGAACCGTTTCGGATTTCTCAAGTGGAAACACCCCATCACAATTCCAATCTGATAATTCACCTTCATTTGCTTCAAGTTTTCCTCATGTAAATACCAGTGCTAACTTGTCACCATCCAATCATTTACAAGGCAATCAAATTCTCAATGATGCAATTCCTACTTCAGCCTCCTTGGGACATATTTTACACGAAGCATCAACTGATAATTCACCCACTGTTGAAAAGAAGTATGAGAATTCAGGAAAATTAGTAAAGGATGATGAAGAATTTGAAACTGTTCATGAGTTCGTTCTAGGAGATGTTTCTGTCCCTTTGAATAAAGCAAATGAACTTCATGATAGATTCATTACTAAACATTTGCCATTTTTACCTATCATTACTTCGAATTCAGCCACAGAATTATATCATAAGTCAAAGCTTTTATTCTGGTCCGTTATTTTAACAGCAGCTTTGTCCGAGCCAGAACCAACGTTATACATGTCATTAGCGTCATTAATCAAACACTTAGCAATTGAAACTTGCTGGACACATACACCTAGATCAACGCATGTTATACAGGCACTTGTTATACTTTCCATATGGCCCTTACCAAATGAAAAAGTTTTGGATGATTGCTCTTATAGATTTATTGGGTTGGCTAAGAATTTATCACTACAATTAGGTTTACATAGAGGTGGTGAATTCATTCAAGAATTCAGCAGAACGCAAGCCAGTTTGGGCCCTGATGCTGAACTTTGGAGAACGAGAACCTGGTTAGCTGTATTTTTCTGTGAACAATTCTGGTCTTCTGTATTGGGATTACCACCGCTGATCAACACGACTGATTATTTATTGGAGAACGCAAGAGTTGATCAAAGTTTACCTACAAATTTCCGTTGTCTAATTTCATTATCTATTTTCCAATGCAAGTTGGTCAATGTTATGGGAATTTCAGTTACACGGCCAGATGGTCTTTTGGAACCTCTGAATCGTGCAGGTTCTTTAAACACATTGGATAGAGAATTGGAGAGATTAAAATTCAAATTACCAATTGAAAATGGTTCATCTATTGAAATATACTATTTATATATTAAGTTAATGATCTGCTGTTTTGCATTTTTACCAGGTACCCCAATTGAGGATCAAGTTAAGTATGTTAGTGCAGCATATCATTCAGCAACGAGAATTATTACCCTTACATCACAAATGATTAGTAGTAATACTATATTACTAATTGAATTTCCTATTTATGTCAGACAGGCCATAACGTATTCTGTTCTAATGTTGTTTAAATTACATTTATCTCGTTATTTGATCGATAAATATGTGGATAGTTCCAGACAGCTGATTGTTACGGTGCATAGATTATTCAGAAACACGTTATCTTCGTGGAAAGAATTACAAAACGATATTTCTAGAACTGCAAAAGTGCTAGAAAATTTGAATATTGTTTTATATACTTATCCTGAAATTTTCTTATCCGAGAATAATGAAATTGGTGGGAGTATAATTACTAGAATGAGATCACATTTAACTGCTTCATTGTTTTATGATTTAGTGTGGTGTATACATGAAGCAAGAAGAAGAACTGTCGCCGATAAATCAAACCCACCCCAAGATAAGAAGATTAAGCAAGAATCTAATGAAGATACGGTGTTTTCAAACCAAAGAAAGCCTATTCCTTTGCCATTCTATAATCAAATTACCAAGGACGACTTCAAAACAATTACAACCACCACCCCTAATGGTACAACAGTGACTACCTTGGTGCCAACTGACCACGCATTGACTCAAGCTAAGCTGAATGCTAATGCAAATGGCTTGGATAAACCATTGGAAATCAACGGTATCCCATTAGCTATGCTTGAAGCAACTGGCAGTATGAGAGATGTCGGTTCAAGAAATGCAAACCAAGAAAACGCAGCAAACTCGTTATCAACTCCATTTTCAAATGACTCAATAAATAAGTCAAATCCTCTTTCAACCGCTTCCAGAAATCAATACCATCCACAAATAGAGCAAATGGCTCGGGGCCAGCCCATGCTTTTTTCTCCTGGTGATCCTTTAGGTGAGGTCCATTCTATGGGCACTCCAAATCAATCAAACTTCCAATACGTCAGTGGAACTCAACCAGGATTTAATGGTGTTGCTGACCAAATGGACGACTTTTTCCAAAAACAATCTGATGGCTGGATAAATAATGATAATTATCAGGACGATGATTTCTTAGGTTGGTTCGATGCAAACATGATCCCTGAAAACTAACTCTACAATTAATGCTTATGACTTACAATTTAAAGCCGGAATGGCCTCAAGAATCCCTTTTGTATTTTCTACTAGCTGCGCTTATGTTTCTATTTATTATTAGTTTTGCTGTATGTAAATAGTATTTTAATGTTTATGATTCCTTCTATAATGTTTGATCACGTGAGTTGTAATAATTGCTTCCGTTATAAATAGTGAAAAAAGTATTAGTACCGGCATTTGTCTTCTATATTTGATCAATTGATAAGCTAAATACTAAGGAAAGATGTTCAGTAGACAATTATTACGCTCAATTTCTTTGAGAAACTCAATTCCAAGTACAAGAAATGCAGTTAGCCAATATGCTAGACCAAGTATTCAATTGGGCCGTACTCAATTCTATTCTACCTTCAAGGCTGAAGAGCAACCAAGAATAAGAATTGGATCTGAGGCACCAAACTTCACAGCCGAGACTACTGAAGGTAAAATTGATTTCCATGAGTACATCGGTAATGAATGGATTGTTTTGTTCTCTCATCCAGCTGACTTTACTCCGGTCTGTACCACTGAATTAGGAGCTTTCGCTAGACTTGCCCCGGAATTCAACAAAAGAGATGTTAAGTTGATTGGTTTATCTACAGAAGGTGTAGAAAGCCACAAGGCATGGATCAAGGATATTGAAGATGTCACTTCCGGTGGTGCTAAGTTTTCTTACCCAATCATTGCCGATGCTGACAGGAAGGTCGCATTCTTGTATGACATGTGTTCTGAGTCTGATTTCCAAAACATCGGTAAGGGTATGGTTCCAACTGTCAGATCTGTGTTTATTATTGATCCAGCTAAGAAGGTCAGATTGATCATGACATACCCAGCTTCAACCGGTAGAAACTCTTCTGAGGTTTTGAGAGTCATTGATGCTTTACAATTAGCTGACAAGAAGGGTATTGCTACCCCAATTGACTGGTCTGTTGGTGAAGATGTCATTATTCCTCCAACCGTCTCTAATGAGGATGCTAAGGCCAAGTTTGGTGATTTCAAGACCTTAAAGCCTTACTTGAGAACTACAAAGTCTTCTTAAACCGAATTATGAATTATATATGAGACTCATTAGAGCTTTAAATATGAATATACGGAAATAAATTTTTAACGTATTATTGCATTTCTCAATGTTTCTGCGAAAGCACTGTCTGATGCTTCATTAATGGACTTCAAGAGACACTCCCCACCTTCGTCTGTCACATATGCAGCTTGTCCCGAAGATGTCGTTTTCAAATGCTTCTGTATCTCCTGCCATGCTTTACTCTTTAACTTCGAGGGATACTCGTCTAATACAAAGCCTTCAAAATATAATTTTTCTCCTATTTTGGCGTTTGTAGGTGGATTGATCAACTCAACCTTTACGTCATTCGATTCGGCATCATCGCCGAATGTTTTCTCCGCTGCCAACAACATGGCTTCTGATTTCACTCCCCTCTGTTTCGACGCCTTCAAGTTTGCCAAAACTGCAACTTTTCTATTTTTCATCTGCTCTATCGGAACAAAGTCAACCAACCCAGAACACACTTGAAGTGTTTTGGGCTCATTCTCATTTCCTTGTTCTGGAGTATCTTCAATTTGAATTTGACTGACATATAACTTATCTGCATTCTCGTGTCTCTGACATTGTAATATCTTTCCAACTTTAATGTTCAATAAGCTAGGAGGAACTGTTTATGTCAATATATGGCCAACATTATGAGAAATGTAAAACTTTCTCAATGAAAAAGATCTATTTTGTACATACATCCAGTGTTTCTGATACCAGCAGACGAAAAGCATCTAACATATATCCTCAGAAACATCATATATTATAGAACAATGAAATTATTAAAGAGTCTATTATGTTCTAGTATTAGGGCCATCGAAATCATTTTTTGATAATTTATCCCAATTAGGAAGCTTAATTAATTTTTAACGCGTTCATGTTTTCATAGAATTAATTTTCAATCCATACATTTTATCTATAACTTTCTTAACTAATTGTGTTTTCTTTTAGGATTCAAGATATTCATAATTTAATCATTCCTCCATTAGTGAAGTAATAGAAGACAAGTAGATTATGGCAAACTTCGTATCGTCTCCGGGACGTATTCCATCAGATGCTGCTCATTTACTTAATTCATCTCAACCTCCATCTTCGGTAGGAAGATCAGGAGATTTTCCACTCCAGAGTAATAATCCAGGATTATTTAGTGAAACCAACATGAGTCAAACTGCCTCTACTCCACAAAACAATGCTCCATTAGCATCTGCAAGAAGAAAGCAAATTGCGGTGCCTAAGGTTGTTGATGTGACGGGTGAAAAAGTTCGTGAAAGTTTTGAACAATTCATAGAAACATTTGTTGACGAAGAAAACGATAACCGAGATGACCAGTGGCAAGGGAAAATATATCTTGCCCAGATTGAAGCAATGAAGACTTACGAGTACAGTACTTTGTATATTGACTATCAGCACTTGCTTGGAAGAGAGAACGGAGTGTTGGCTTCGGCAATCTTGGAACAATACTACCGTTTTATGCCGTTTTTATTGAAAGGGTTAAGAAGGTTATTGAAGAAATATGCGCCAGCATTATTACACACTAACTTGTTGGGCGAACACCATGAGGAAAGTGTAAACGGAAGCGATGGCTCGTCGTCTACTGCCGCGTCCAATGCCAATGAAAGAGTATTCCAAATTTCTTTCTTCAATTTGCCAACAGTGAATAGAATCCGTGATATTCGTACTGATAAAATTGGTTCATTAATGGCAATACTGGGTACTGTTACCAGAACATCAGAAGTGAGACCCGAATTATATAGGGCTTCATTCACTTGTGATATGTGTGCCGCGATTATTGAAGGGATTGAGCAGATTTTTAAGTATACTGAACCCACATCATGTCCATCATGTGAAAATCAATCCTATTGGACTTTGAATGTTGCTAAATCTCAGTTTATTGATTGGCAAAGGGTCAGAATTCAAGAGAATTCGAACGAAATCCCAACTGGTTCCATGCCTCGTACATTAGATGTGATCTTGAGAGGTGAAACTGTGGAAAGGGCAAAGCCGGGTGATAAGTGTAAATTTACCGGTATTGAAATTGTTATTCCAGATGTTGCACAGTTGGGTTTACCTGGTATCAAAGCACAATCTATTAAAGAAAATAGAGGAACAGCATCCTCTGAATTAAATTCCGGTGTGAGTGGATTGAAAGCATTAGGTGTCAGGGACCTTACATATAAAATTGCGTTCCATGCGTGTCATGTTTCTTCCTTAGTTAATAAGACCACAGGTGCAAGTGATAATTATGATAATAACGAAATCGACTTTCAAGGTCCAGGCGATCAAGAGTTGTTTTTGACCTCTTTGAACGATTCTGAAGTAGCTCAATTAAAAGAAATGGTTAAGGACGAGCATGTGTATGATAAATTGGTCAAATCTATTGGTCCAGCTGTCTTCGGTCATGAGGTAGTTAAAAAGGGTATTTTGTTGCAGTTACTTGGAGGTGTCCACAAGCAAACAATTGATGGTATTAATTTAAGAGGTGATATTAATATTTGTATAGTAGGTGATCCATCTACTTCCAAATCACAATTCCTTAAATATGTGTGTGGATTTTCTCCAAGAGCTGTTTATACATCAGGTAAGGCATCTTCTGCGGCAGGTTTAACTGCAGCAGTGGTCAAAGATGAAGAAAGTGGAGAACATACCATTGAAGCTGGTGCCTTGATGTTAGCAGATAACGGTATATGTGCAATTGATGAATTCGATAAGATGGATATTGTTGATCAGGTTGCTATTCACGAAGCGATGGAACAACAGACTATTTCAATTGCAAAAGCAGGGATTCATGCAACATTGAATGCAAGAACTTCCATTTTGGCTGCGGCCAATCCAATAGGTGGTAGATACAATCGTAAATTAGGTTTGAGGTCTAATTTAAATATGACTGCACCTATTATGTCAAGATTTGATTTATTCTTCGTCATTTTAGATGATTGTAATGAGAAAATTGACACCCAGCTTGCATCTCATATAGTTGATTTACACATGTTCCGTGATGCGGTTATTAATCCCCCTTATTCTGCTGAACAATTATCAAGGTACATTAAATATGCGAAGACTTTCAAACCTAAAATGACAAAAGAAGCAAGAGACTTCTTAGTTACTAGATATAAAGAATTGAGAAGTGATGATGCCCAAGGTTTAGGTAGATCGTCCTACAGGATCACGGTAAGACAATTAGAATCTATGATAAGATTGTCAGAAGCTATCGCAAGAGCAAATTGTACTGAAGAAATTACCCCCACTTTTGTCGCTGAAGCCTATGATTTATTGAGACAATCTATTATCAGAGTTGAAATGGATGATATAGAAATGGATGATGATGCTGATAATGCAGCTGATACTAATAATACTGAGGATGAAGTAAGACCAGATGAAGTTCAAGATCACACAGATGATAGATCAACGTCTCTTGCTGAACCTTCTAGACCTAAGAAAGAATCTATTGCCATTTCTTATGATAAATATGTAGCAATGATGAATTTATTAGTAAAGAAAATTTCTGATGATGATAGCACCGGAGGAGAAGGATTAACAGCAGAACAAATAGTGAATTGGTACTTGACCCAAAAAGAAGATGATATTCAAAGTGAACAGGAATATTATAACGAAAGAAAGTTATGTTACAAGGTCTTGAAGAGATTAGTTAAAGATAGAATATTGATGAGCGTCACAAATAGCTTGGATGATAATGACCAGTTGCCAGTTACCGATCAACAAGAAGAATTACCAAGAAATACTAGAACTGTGTATATTTTGCATCCAAACTGTGCTATTTTAGATTTCTTTGACCAAACAAGGGTCGAAGAACCTGATCAAGAAATCAGTTAAATGGGCTTAAATGAGTGTATATTATATTAAGAATTTATTTAAATAATTGAAATGTATATGTATAATAATTACTATTGTTACCGTTAATAGCTTGAATTTGCGTGAGCTGCATTATTAAACACATTAAAATTCTGATGAGGATTGCTAGGTACTTTCTCTAAAAAGAACGACTCATTATCTTTATTTTCATTCTGTCCACTTGGCGTATTCTCATTGCCATGATTACCTGAGCTTGCAGTGTTTGGTGGTGGTGACTGCAAAATGCCGTTAGTATCCTGGTTATTAATTTTGGGTATATCTGAAATCTGGTAAATCTGATTGTCATGACCCTGAGTACTGTTGGGAATATATTGGTGTGATATATGAATACCTTGGGTATTATGATTATTGTTTAACTGACGTTGATTCTGTTCAGGTTTCAGAGGATCATTTGATTTCCATTCAGCTGGGGCCAACTGTTGGGCACATTCCAAGCAATGGTCTATGAAAGTTTTAGAGTTTGGAAACATTCTTTGGCATGCTCTACACCATCCAGGATCCTCTCTAGATCCATCAACTATCTGGTGTTTATCCTGGACATAATGGACTAGCTTTAAATGTCTCTTGAGAACATCCAATCTGTTGAATGCCCCGCCGTTACGATGGCATGTTGGATCATTTCTCCAATATGGGCAATGATAACTTGGTTCTGAATGTGACTTCGCGTGTCTTCTTAAATCAGACTGCCGAGCAAAGGCCCAGTCACACCCGGGAAATGAGCACGCATAAGGTCTGTCATTAATGCTTTTGGTCTTGAATTTCGAATTGAATTTATTCTTCGAGATTTTATCTTCGGTTTTCTTGGGCCTCCCAACCTTAAAAGTATTCGTCGGTTGATACTGTGATATTTGGAAATTCTCAACCCCGATTCCATGAGGAGAATTATGTTGTGTAAGCGGCATTTGTTGCCCTTGTTGTAGATTTGCTTGTAAATGTTGATGCTGATGGTCCTGAAGTGCCTGTACTTGTTGCACCGACATCTGGGGTTGTTTTGACGAAGGTTGTAACTGATTCTGAGCTGGTAATTGCGATTGTGTCTGGAGCTGTGTTTGAATTGTCTGGTGGTTTGGTTGGCCTTCCTGGACCGCTGCCGCATTATATGCTTGGCCAACTTTAGGCCCGTAATACTTATACGGTGCATTCGAAACATTAGGATACGGAAATGATTGATAAAATGGTGGTATCACTCCATTATAATACCCCATATACGACGAGATTTGTGGAGGTGCCTTCTGAGGCTGTTGTTGCTGTGATAACGCAGCCGATGCTGTTTGTTGATTATCAGGTCCACCAACCACTGCTTGCTTGCTAATATCCAATTTTTCTTCTCCTAAATAACTATTCCCGCCCTTTTCTTCCTCTGCTCTTTCTTCTTCACCTTTGTTCTTCTTCTCCGACAATTTACCTTCGCTTCCACTCTCTTCTTTACCTTGTTTAGCTTTTATGTCTTGCGTTTGAGACATATTGTTAATTCACGTCTTATTCAAATTTTAATTATTAATAGATACCCTACTTCTTTACACATTAACTCTTTACCAAGTTACACCCTATTATCACTATCAAAAGATCTATTTCAGCTTATTTATTGGTTGTTGATGTTTGATAAAGTGTATACATGAGCCGCTTACAGTGAGGATTTTATTTGTGTATTATGTTTTTTTTTTTATTCGTTCTGAGCGTAATTTTGTGGATTATTCTATAATCGATTGCAAAATGATCTGTTATCAGCCATTGATTAGCAGAATATGCCTATATATAAGAAATTATTAGGTAGTTTCTGTATTTAGAGCTTTTGGTATCTATTTTTGCTTGTTTATGCTTCTTTTTGTTTTTCTATAGATGTAAAAGTAATAGGTAAATAATTTTGAATTTTTACATGAATTTAGTTAAAATCTAAGTAAATTACGTTTATTTTCAAATTGATATCCGTCATTACTTACGATAGGATGAGTCTTGAAACCATCATACAAAGAATAATACAAAGAATAATATATATAGTGAATAAAACTAATGTAACGAGCGGATTATCTTCAATATTGAATACTACTCTATATATGTTATAACCCAGAAAAAGTACAGAGAACTAATCGACTACGGCATTTTGTACTTAAGATTTACAATAACAGGGCTCTACGTATCTACAACAAGTCGAAAGTCAAATAGACAATAGTAAATCGAATTAGAAGAATATTGGGCCCATTAGTCCGTTATACATATAGTACGCAATTGCTGCAATACTGAACTCTCAATATGAAGTACTTAAATTTTAGACGAAAAGTATAGTTTCGAAACAAAATACATATTGCAGCTGTACTATGACGCACGTATGGATTTATAGACCACTCCACAGAGAGTTTATTACCAATAGTTCTATCACAATTAGAAGAATTAATAATGGGTTACTAAAAAATTTGGAAAAATTACTCATGTGACCGAAGCAATTGTAATATTCACCCCCCACAGCAAATCCGTCTTCTAATATTTATAGCTATATCTTTGGCCGGAATAGAGACAAATTAAATAAACAAATAGTCAATTATACAACTTATCACAATGGCTACAAATAAAGACGGCAAACCAATTGAGATTTTAAAATTTGCTGATGATTCCGGGTCTTACAAGAGACAGGCATCGAAATTCCGTAATTTCATCTCCAGTGCCGAAAATGCTAAATTTAAGCCTGAATTGAACCGTTATCACTTGTATGTGTCAATGGCATGTCCATGGGCCCACAGAACATTAATCACTAGAGTTTTGAAAGGTTTAACTCAGATTATTTCTGTATCGGTTGTGCATTGGCACATGGATAGTAATGGATGGAGATTCATTAATAAGGAAGAGGCTGGAAAGAGGACATCCCACAGCGATATCCTGAATGGTACTGAAGATCACTTGTACGGATTCGAAAGAATCAAGCAATTGTATTTCAAGGCAGATCCAGAATACGCGGGCAGATTTACGGTTCCAGTCTTATGGGATAAGAAATTGGAAACCATCGTCAACAACGAATCGAGTGAAATATTGAGAATGTTTAATACCGAGTTCAATTCGTTATTATCGTCTGAGTACGCTGAAATAGATTTGTATCCAGAGGAGATGAGAGGTGCCATCGATGAAATCAATTCATGGATTTATGACAATATCAACAATGGTGTTTATAAGACTGGTTTCTCTACAAAACAGGAGGTTTATGACAAGGAAGTAGTTAATGTTTTTAATCATCTTGATAAAGTTGAGCAAATCTTGGCCAAGAACCACGAAGGTGCTAACAAAATTGAGTTTTTATTAGACAATAAAATTACCGAAGCCGATATTAGATTGTTCACCACAATCGTTAGATTTGATTCTGTTTATGTGCAACACTTCAAGTGTAATTTAAAGATGATCAGATATGATTATCCTAATATTCACAATTGGTTGAGATTATTATACTGGAAAATTCCTGGCTTCAACGAAACTACCGACTTCCATCATATCAAAAACCATTACACTAAATCTCACGTAGGTATAAATCCTCACGGAATTACACCATTGGGCCCTGTGCCAGATATTTTACAATTGTAGATGATTCTAAAGTTGCCAGGATTCTAGTATTCTAAGCCTGTGGCTTTAATGCACTAAGAGAAAGACAGGTGGGTGGTGCATTTATATTATATATGTGATTCATTATATATGCCTATATAATTTTCATTTTGATGCATTCAGTTGCTTGTAATTATTGTCTGGGGTTTGCAATCGCCTAATCTATATTCGTTTTTTCTCGTTTAGTGACACGTTAGGAAAATCGGTACACTTTTGATAATTTTTTAAAAACAACAATACTTCATATATAATCCATTACATATCACAGTGAAAATTCCTATACATATATATATAACAATATTGCAATAATACAATTAGGTCATTGATAGAAACATGAGAGGTATGTGTGGTGAAAAATAGATATTACAAGAAATTGCGTTATACTAACAGACATAGATTATAAAGTAGTCGTTTTAGGAGCTGGTGGGGTCGGTAAGTCATCAGTTACGGTCCAATTTGTTCAAGGGGTTTATGTCGAAAGTTACGATCCAACTATTGAAGACTCATACAGAAAGCAAATTGAAATAGATGGTAGGGCCTGTGATTTGGAAATTTTGGATACGGCTGGGGTAGCCCAGTTCACAGCCATGAGAGAATTGTACATCAAATCAGGTAAGGGATTCTTGCTAGTATACTCTGTGACCGACGAAAACTCGTTGAAGGAATTATTGGCGTTGAGAGAACAGGTTTTGCGTATCAAAGATTCTGATAATGTGCCAATGGTCTTAATTGGTAACAAATGTGATTTGAATGACGACAGAGTATTAAGTATAGACGATGGGATAAAAGTGTCCCAGGACTGGGGTAATGTGCCATTCTATGAAACTAGTGCCATGTATAAGACAAATGTTGACGAGGCATTCATCGACGTTGTAAGACAAATTATGAGAAAAGACGCTGCTACTAGTGCAGAAAAGAAACAGCAAAAAGAATTACAGAAGCAGAATGACATGACAGCCGAAGAAGCTGCCAGTAACAATGTAGGCGTTGCTGATACTACAAAAAGTACTTCTAAGAGCAAAAACCTGGCCAAAAATGCCCGTTCCAACCAAGCCAAAAACGACGCTTCCAATGCGGAATCCAAGAACAAATCCAAATGCTGTGTTATTATGTGAGTCAAATATTCGCCCTAATTCCCAATTTGATATTGGGCAAAATATGTTATGCTAGTTATGACATGTCGATTCTTCTTCTCAGTATTTATACAGTTAATGCATATACTTGAATATTCTGCAGATAAATATATACCGTTAAAAGGATTTTTTTCAGTTTTAAAATTTACTCAATGTAATTGAAACAGCCCATACATAACATTAGCTTCGTAATACATTCAAAATTCCCTTACGTTTTATTCTATTTCACCTTCAGGTTACCTTCGTATTTAATTATACCGAGAGCAAAAAAGAAAGGAATTGCTGGTAATGGATAATGATACCCGCGAGATTCGAACTCGCGCCTCCGAAGAGACCAGGACCTTACCCTGGCGCCTTAGACCAACTCGGCCAGAGTACCCAATTCCTGTTAGTTCGGTGAAATTATTCTTATATATAGTGAGCATATAGGTTTCGATGTTCGTCTTATTGGATCATAAAGCATCGAAGGACCTTGGGTCTAATTTGTGTATAACTCTGAAAAACCAGCTGCTTAATATTTTACCGTAAATTATATGGTCAATAGAGGGCCTGGTTTCACCTCAAGTCCTGGAATTCATTGCATTTTATTTTTTAATTACTTGACATAGATCGGTAAGCCGTCACACGATTATCCATTTTTTCTCTGTATCGTGTTTCTGATCGCCTGTACATTGTATATCCGGTTTTATATCACAAGAATTCGACTACAGCACACGTACCAACTAGCAGAGGATGTAGCGCTTACCAACTCTTGTTTTCTCTTAGAAACCGGAGAGAATCAAAAGTATTACACTACGAACTTTTTCAGCCGGAATTCTATTCTTCGGAGAATAAATACATTGGGAATTAGTTGGAAGAACTGAACTACCGAGCCAAAAAATAAGAGTCGCAAATATGGAACAGAAAATAAGGCATCGGAACAATCCCAATTAGAGAAACCTATGTAGCCAGCTCATCATTAAGGTGAACAGGAAGTATAGGATGTAATGAAACTTGAAATATCAGTCATACACAATGCCAATGCAGCTGCACAGTCAAGAGGCATAAGTAGCGTATTTCGGCATCTGGTTTGTAGAACCCCTGTATATTACGTGGAACCCACGAGGAGTTACCACGATCGTAGACAATAAAAATTAATGGTCAGAAGAGCTTAAATTTGAAAAATTGACTAATTGCTTATTTATATTAGAGTATCATCTACAAGTAGCTATAGACACTGCCAGATCTATAGTATAATCGATAGAAGGCTAATAAACAAATATTTATTTGTGCACTTGAAAAATTGAAGGGCAGAAATAAAAAATTCTCTCTGATCATCGTTGTTTGTGAGATTGCGAGGAATTAATTAGGCAAACATAAATAAATAACTAATTACAGGTTTTTGAGCAACAAGGACAAAAGCTGGGCTATTGGAAGAACGTGTCAGTAGATCTTAGAAAAGCTGACAAAAAACCAGATTAAAAAACGGATTAATATACATACCTAAGACGCTAGGAAGAAGGATAATCCGGAACATGTTACAATTTCAATATATGGCGCCATGGATTCCCACGTTCAAATCGGCCACTGAAGCCGAGTTGGCCGCTAACGAAAACAATCCTCCATTCATTACATTTCAGTTTGCTACTGCCGACGCTCAGGGCTTCCCCCATGTCAGGACGCTTGTTTATAGAGGGTTTTTATTCGACGATAGAAACAGTAATGTGATTACATGTGTAACAGATAAGAGAACCAACAAATACAAGGAATTGTTGACGAATGATAAGTTTGAAGCGGTATTTTACTTCCCCAAGATCAGGAAACAGTTTAGATTTCGAGGTATGGCAAGAATCATTGACAATACATATAAACCTGTCATCGACTTGTCTAGTATACAGCCAAAGACCATAATACAAAACAACTACCAGAATTCAAGTGATAGTGACTCGGATGAAGATGAGGATGAAGAAGAACTCGAAATAAGGGCGACTAGCACATCTTCATCGCTCACATCGGGGCCCCATAATGACTCTTCGTGCCAAATGACCCCTATCAGCCACAGTCTTCTTTCCCCATCACTCTTATCTCAAGTTCAGAAGCAGAAGTCTTCAGAGAATATTTCATACACTAATTTGCAAGATTTATCGAGCATTGACTACTATCCTCCGACTAGCCAAGAATGGGAGTCCGAGCACAAACGTTTATGGTTCAACTTGAGTAAACCGTTGAAAAAGTCGTTTAGGAAACCCACTCCTACAACACCTATAACCGATGAAAACCAGAAGTTGATAGATTCTATAAATAGGGGAGTCGATGGTAAAAAGGACGAAGATGGCTTGAAGAATTTCGCAGTCATTGGACTCTTTATAGATTACGTTGATTTGTATGAACTTGACAAGGATAGAAGGTACATGTATACTAAGGATTCTACTCAGCTGTGGAGTGAAGCTGAAGTTTGCCCTTGATTAATAAACACTCATATCTGTATATATTATTTTTAAACATAATGATTAATGATATTATTTTTGTCTAGCGAAATGAATACCTTTCCAATGTGTAAATTAATTCTGAGAAAGATTAGGGTTGGAAACTATATCTATCTATTCAACGAACCTCTACATTGCTAGATTTAGCCCCTGTACTAGCTCTTATTAGGTATACGACGTTGTAAGGTTGTTATTGTATTGCGCACTATTTTTTGCAATTTGTTTTGAAGTCATTCCAAACCCATTTCGCCCTTGTTTATTTATTAATTTATTTCCTTTTCTTCATTTAATTTTAAATAAACATTCTATACTCGACTTCAATGGCCCCAAAAACAAAAATTTCCAAAGCTGAAGCTTTGCCAGCTTCAAAGTTAACTTACAAAGGTATGTACGACAGGAGAAGGAGCTCCAAAAATTAGGCCCCAAAAAGTGGTTCACACATCTAAATATAGTACTAACACAGCAGATATGATAAAATCAGCGATCGAAACATTAAAAGAAAGAAATGGTTCATCGTATGTATTATAATACCTAAACAATAACCTATTTGAGGCAACCACTAACTGTTATCTAGTCGTCAAGGATTGAAGAAATATGTCCAGTCTAACTACAAAATCAAAGCTGCTAACTTTGATGCTTTATTCAACACTGCTTTAAGAAAGGGTGTTGACACTGGTGACTTCCTCCAACCAAAGGGACCTTCTGGTCCTGTTAAATTGGCAAAGAAGGGTAAGATTGCTCCTGTCGAAGCCAAGGTCTCTAAGCCAACCAAACCAAGCAAACCAGCTTCCAAAACTACCACTACCAAGAAAACAGTTACAAAAAAAATCACGCCTAAGACTGCTTCTAAAGCTGCTCCTGCTGCTAAAAAGAAGACTGTTGCCAAAAAACCTGCTGCTAAGAAGGCTGCTGTTACCAAACCAGCCGCAAAGAAGGTGACCAAGAAAGCTCCTGTCAAGGCTGCTCCAAAGAAAACCACCGCCAAGAAGGTCACAAAGCGAGCCACCAAGAAGGCTCCGGCTAAGAAAGCTGCTACAAAGAAATCGGCAAAGAAATAAATGAATAATACTTTAGGCGTGCTCTTTTCTCTTTGTCAAACTAGCCAATTTGTATATTAGTGTTTCTTTCTTATCAATTTTGTATTAATGGTTTATTTGCGGGTATATGGTGTTATTATCAACTCAAGTTATTCTCCTAATATGTGTTATGGTGTATATTAATGTGTACTATTAATATATTGTTTATTTGTTTATATGGAGTCGCGTATTTGCATGATCGCATTATCAACACTTCTTGATAAATGTTATTATTCAAGTCAACCACACTACTGTAACAAAAACTAGATCCAATATGACAGTAACTAGTGGAAAGGCCTCACCACCAATTGCCATGATCGTGGCTGCCCTTTTACCAGAGTTAGGAATTGGTATAAAGGGAAAGATGCCATGGAGATTGAAGCAAGAGATAAAATACTTCAAGAATGTCACAACTACAACTAAAGACCCTAATAGCATAAACGCGGTTATTATGGGACGTAAGACATGGGAATCAATCCCCACTAAATTTAGACCGCTTCCAGGACGCTTGAATATAGTTTTGTCTAGATCATACGTCAATCATGGGTCGAATGATGAGAACATAATATTAACAAATTCTATTGAAAATGCTTTGGATAAAATAGAAGGGTACGGTAAGCCAGTAGAGAAAATATTTGTTATTGGGGGATCAGAATTATATAACAAGCTCATTTCACACGAGAAAGTACAACATTTGCTTATCACAGAAATTAAAAGCACCAAACCGGTGGAGGTCGATACATGGTTGAAATTTCCAATATATACAGAATCAAGTGACTGGGCCAAACAATCGAACGAAGATTTGCTGAAATTTACAGGAATTGATAATGAAGACGTGGAAGTCACGGAAGGCGATTTCACGTACAAGTATACTTACTGGAAGAAAAAAGTATAACTATTCTTGTAAGTATATATGAATTGAAAATAATAAATAATTTAAATCTAGTAATAAATCTAATTGAAATAGTGACTGTTGAGTTTAGAAATTTCTTGACATAAACTCCACCAAGAGTGTGTTTTATAACCCTGATTCAAGTATTCTTCGAAGCAGAACAATTCGTAGAATAATCTAAGATTAGGTTGAATGATTATATTAAACCTCCGGACTCTTACGAACATGTACGCTTCTAATAATGTCATGTTCCCAAACTTCATAACCAGAGCTATAGCTAGCGTAGCCGACCTCGAAACACCGATTCTACAATGAATCAAGGTATTCTGATGCAAATTCTCGGGATTGATTAAAAGTTTTGATTGGACTTCATAAGGACAATCTATAAGCAACGGCATCATCGAGTCTCTGCCATCATCTTTCACATTATATATAAAAATGACCAGTTTTATGGTGGGATACTTCTTAAGGTTAATATTAGAAATTTCATAAACCTTGGAAAGATCATCATTGAAAGAATAAATAGGTTTTATAACTTCTTTTCCAGTAGGATCAATTGAATCCAATTCATGCTCAAAGATGGTATTCAATTGACTAAACCAAAGTGGCCTTTCACCGACACAAATAATCCTTGAAATTTTTAAACACCTCGTAACAGTATATGATGATGCATGTCTTAACGAACCAAGATATAGATTGGGTAGAATTTTTGAAGGAAAATTGTTATCTTCTTCAAAGTTGAACCAGTCATAATGTAGCGGAGGTATATTTTGAAGGCTTAAATTATAAGAAATGTTAATCTCATTATAATCTAAATCAAGGACAAGATCTCGGTCATGTAACTTTAATAATTTGACCCAATTAATTATTCTTTCGATTTTTTTTAAGAGAACCAAGTCATTCTTGAAAAAATAGAGACGTAGGTCTTTATCGCTACCCAATAAGGTCAATATAACTTCTTCAATTAATCCACATTTCTTATCAATGTCCCATAGACAGCCAAGTGATAACGTTAACATGGATAACTCTGTAAATCCATCTCCGGAGAAAATAAATACGTTTTCATCATGGATTCTAGCATAATGGTGTATCAATTTCAAAACATTTAGGTAGCATAATGTTTGATTAAATGTTATTGACGAAGAGTGTAATGAGCCAGACGAAGGAAACTCCAAATATAATGGTATGTCATGCTTCGTATTGTCTAGGAACTTTTGCAACTCATATAACTTGGGGAATTCTGCATCTTTATGACAATGAATAAATAATTTGAACGCATGATTGGTAGTGACTATAGATTGAAAATCCTTTACTGTACCAGTAAAAACATTGTACAATGGGGATTTCATAGAATTCAAATTTAAAAGCATATTCTGCTCTTTACGAAATAAATCAACTTCATTGGTATGGGAGAAATAGTTCTGATCTAGCAGATTCCAGTCCTGCTGTGGTACGTCAACAATATAAATGAATTTGTTAGTTGTCAATTCATTTATAGTTAATGCTGAATTCAAATTAATCGAAAAATCCATTGAATCATTATAAATTAAAAAATTGGATAATGGTGCCATTAGTTTCATTTGCTCAGAAAAGTTACGATTATTTAATTCGTTTAGTACAGGTGAAAATTCATTAATATGATTAAATGCTTTGTACTGAACAAACTCAGCATGTTCTTGAGGTGCATTAAAATTAATTTCTTCCTCCTTGGGCGTTAGCAAGTCACTTAAAAAGCACAGGTTGTTTAGTTGACGGCCTGATTCTTTTGAGTTGATAAACATCAAATGGAAATGATCCTTCAACAGATCAGGCAAGACAACATTGCTTTCAGAAGCAAATGATTCAGGGTTTTCTATGTTCAGATTCCCACAAAAAAAGATTCGTTGTCTAATGCTATTCAATCCGTGAAAATAAGGAAAACACTTCTCAGAAGGTAATAACTTGTTAGTATAGTAGAATTGAAATAGTTCTAAGAAATCATTGATTCTTTCGATCCGAAAAATATTAGCATGACCGGACACAGTACTGAGTTTACTATTAAACGACTTGATGTAGAACTCGTTATCAACAATATCTGGTGTACCACTAGTCGACTTCTCACTTATCTCATAACTTTCAATCCCGCCATCGGTTTGAAGGTTGGTATCAGAACTGGAATTAGTGAAGGTATAGTTGCCCAGGTCTACTTGGAAAATCGATAAGTTGGTGAACCTAGGTAAGTTATCGAATGATTTTGAAATAGCCGTCTCTTCTGTTAAACTGGTGGTGGAACTCGATTTTCCATTACAACTAGTCCAGTCGCTGATAACACGATCAATCATACTCATGGCACGTAATTTTGTAGTTGATTTCGAATACTGCTTCCTGCTCCCCTTAAATAGTAGTACCAGTATTTCCTTTACGTAATATTAGAATAAAAAAATACCTCTCTAGTAGCCTTGACTACAGTTTTATGCTTGTATTTGCAGAGCGAACTTTATCTGTCTATCAATATCTTTTATGATACTACTTTCCTCTTTTAATAAAGTTTCTTTACCAAGTAGCTAAAGTTTCTTCGCCCAATTTTTATAAATATTATATATACTTAGAAAGCCTTGAACTCAAATGTGGAATGAAATCAACCATAAATCATTAGAACAATAGCGCTATTTTCTGTGGCTAACGTGGCTACAAAACTGTTAAATCCGTTGAACGTATCAAAGGAGTTAGTCCCTTAGCGAGTATTATTATCTATTTAAAATCCTGCTTGTCATATGCATAGCCGCAGAAAAAGCATTTGTTCATGTATATTAGCTTCTTGTCCCATCGATCGAAGCAATTAGCTCCCTCTTTTGTGTATCTAGAACCACCATCGTGGTGTTAATAATAGGCAAAATAGCGAATATGACAATATACAGGAATGCAGTGTTCTGGATATCACCAAAAGCATTGGCTGCAACTATCTGTATATGGCTATGTCAACAGCGGAAACATCAAACACAGAAAATACAACAAATTTACTTATGCAAGTATACAACAAACGAGTAATTCTGCAGTTTATGGGTGGAATTATTTTCGATATATGTAATAGGGTGTTTCACAGAATTAATTAAAAAGAAACGGCTCAAGTATAGAATGTTTTGTGGAGCTATATAGCGAAATCCCGATTGTGCTCCTAGTTTTGGGCAAAACCTCAAATTCATTGTAGTTTACAGAAATGATTTTGAAGTTATTTCATATTCCATATTATACCAAGTTTATAACAGATATAGAGTATAGATAAGAATATTCGGTAGCTGCGAAATGTTAAAAGTAAAGAATATGAAATTTAGGAACTTAATATTATTGGTCGGAACCATTGGAATTGCCAAGGCACTTGATGGAAACGAAACCTTGGTCTCTACTAGTGGTTTAATTGGAAAAGGTATTGCAAATGAGACCAGTGTGGCTGAAGCTTCACCATCTCAACCGGTGGACTCAGCAAACCGATGCATCAGCACATTGACTTTGTCCACATGTACGTGCGAACCAAAGGGGTCGCAGAGTATCAACACGTCTGGAGGAACTCCTATTTACGAAGGTGATGAATGGGACAGATACGTTGAAATGCCCAAAGCAACTTCAACCACATTAAGTCCAGATTGTGTACTTAGAACAAATTTTAGTACGAATAGCCTTCATCACGGTAGACCTACCCATAGAAATGTCAAATGGAGTTCTGCTTCTACTCATTCGTCACACTTAGCAAATCAGACGACTACGAATAGTATATCATCAAATTATGGGGTTCTGTCGTTGACATTTCCAAGTATTCATATTTCTTCTACTCGTGCTCATTACTACAATACTCTGACATTAGTCCACCAAGATGCCAATGCTCATACCGGATACCACAATAGTAGTATAAGTACAGGCTACAGTAACATCAGTTCAACTATTGAAAGTGCAAGTCTAAGCTCGCATATTAGTACCGAGGAATACACCACGACTGAAGACTTCAGTACTAGTGAGATATTAATTACAACTGTTGCAGAGACCGAAACTCCAGCTGCACTTACGCTGTCATTACATTTCGATATAAGCACAAGTCAATCATCCAGTCCAAGCATTGCAGGACCAGAGAATCCTACAACCTATGCAAGCGAAACTGAGGAGACATCTACACCGAATACCGAGATAAACGAATCATTAGCGCCAAGTCTGACATTTCAGAACGATGTGACTTCTACTGTTGATTTTTATCCCATAAGCACAGCTGAGACTACCCAAGCGTATGAAACTGAAGATCAAAAGACAATTCAAGAAACAACTCACGAGAGTAGCGAAAGCTCTGTTGCGAGTTCACTAGAGACATCGATAACTATGGAGTCCAGTCTGATTGAACATCAGCATAGCTCCGCAAGTCATAATATTAAGACCAGCCAAACCAGCCTTATTAGCAATCCAACTACTCAGCCAGAAAATAATTGGTCAGACTATTGGAGTGACGAAAATTGGTCAGAGGAATGGCCAAGCGAGTTCTGGAGTGATGTATTCAAGGAAACATCTAAAACAATGAATCCAACATACTCGACAACACGTTCTAAATCTGAAAAGCACTCGACGTTGCCAAGTATCAAAACATATACTCACACAGGAAGGAAGAGCCACAATGAACATCAAAGTACATCTAGGGTGCAACCTTTCGTTTCTTCAACCCACACTACTGAAGGATCTTTTAGAATCTTGCCGACACCCCATATGCCAAAGCAAACTAGCCATTCTGCTGAACACACATCACATGGACATCATATCGAGGAGACTCATTCCGAAAGACAGCATACTGAAGTACATCATACCAAAGAACACCATACCGAAGAACACCATACAGAAGAACACCATACAGAAGAACACCATACAGAAGAACACCATACAGAAGAACACCATACAGAAAGACAGCATACCGAAGAGCCTCAACATCATACCGAAGAGCACCATACAGAGGAACACCGTACCGAAGAATACAGCACGGAAGTGCAACATACCAAAGAACATTATACAGAGGAACACAGTACAGAATTGCATCATTCTGAAGAAACTACAGAGCATCCTTCCCCTTCGTTAACTTCCAGCATTTCTGTGTCATCTGAGCCTATTCATAGAACTAGTGAAAGTAAATATTATCCTACTTCTAGGTCTAAAGAAGCAGTACATTTGAGTTCAACATCAATTTCACCGCAACTGTCCCAGGAAGAGCACAGTTCATATACCTCTAAACACACCCCCAAAGTTTCTTCAAGAACTCCTATAAGCACTGGTCCATTAATGAGCACTTCAATACATCCTGCGAGTAAGGTCTCCCCTGGTTCATCACATCATCCAAAAACAACGAATTATTCCAAGCGTAGCAAATTAACCGGTACCGGTTCTATTTCTGCTGAATTCACAACTACCCACCCATCATTCTCTAGGACTTATCCCAGAAAAAAGTCTTATGCACCAATATTTACCTTAAAACCGGCCCCAAGTATGCTGAGCCTTGGAAATTCAAGACAAGCAAAACCATTATTCCAGACCAGCTCTGAAGAAACCGAAACTGAAACCGAAACGTTATACATTACAATACTGTCTTCTACGGAAAAGCCAAAGTCCACGATCCAATCTAGTCATCTGGAGCAACCAAGCTCCAGTAAAAGTTCAACCGTGTCTGCGAATGAAAGCATATCTTCAACTCTTGCTAGACCATATCACATTTTAAAACCAAATGAAGAGACCGAGTCCACTTCAAGTGAATCAAATGCTTCAAAAACAACCATCTACTACTTATTATTTGTCCCATGTTTCATACTTTTGGTGTTAGTATAATCCATGATAGTTGATCTTTTCATATAGACATTTATAATTTTGTGTAATTTGTGTAGTTGATAATTAGGACTGGTAAAATTTTCTGTTTTTGCTATAGCTATTCGTATTAAAACACATATTTGTTAATATAGTCAATCAATTAATCACAGTAATATGTCGGAAGTAAGTTTAATCATGAGTGATTTATATAAATGAAATTTTAAACTAACATAATACTTTTAGGTTAAAAGAACTATAAGAATTACTACTCAACAACATATCTTGAAAGATTTACCACCAGTAGAGAATTATCCTATTAGGCAATGGTCAGTTCAAATCACAATGTTAGACCAATCAGGTAATGAAATACCTGCTAATATTTTGGATAAAGTCACGTATTCGTTGCATCCTACATTTGCCAATCCAATAAGAACACTCAAGACTCAACCATTCAAGGTTGAGGAACAAGGATGGGGTGAATTCGATATTCCAATCACAGTCCACATCGTTGGATTATCAGGAAAGCAAAGTGAAAGAAAATTTAACCATGATTTGAATTTTTTACAAGAAACGTACACCCTAGACCATACGATTTCCATTCCTACAAATAGATCACAAGTTTTGAATAGCTTGTTACTAGAAAGTGGACCTGTTCCAGCAAATAATAATTTGGATACAAACAAACGTAAAAATGATAACGACTCCAGCAACAAATTGAAGAAGCAAAAGAGTGCTAGCGGTAATGGTACGCCAATGAAGGGTCAAATCGACTTGGAACAATTGGCTAATGGCTTGACCAAGTTGAATGAAGATGATTTGATAGTTATAGTTCAAATGGTCACAGACAATAGAACTAATGATATGAATATTAAGAATGATATCGATAATGGTGAATTCACAATGGATTTATACACCTTGCCCGAATCGCTTTTGAAGAGTCTCTGGGATTACGTCAAGAATCATACTGGTGATGCATAATTGTAATTATTATATAAATGTCTTTGTAATTTGTATTGGAATATATGCTATATATAGCTCGCAAAGTTATTCTGTAATTAAACTATCAAGCATTTGCCATTATTTAGTTTTAGTCTTGTCTTTTGCTTTTTTACTACACGGACCAAACCTTTATGGTCTGATCCCATGACGCTGTACAGATAATTAGACCATCAGGACTCGAACTCACTTGATTAACTTTATTTAAATGGCCAGCCATTCCCAAGGCACCAACAATATTACCCTTTAGAGTGTCCCATATGATACAACCATAGTCCGAGTAGCAGCTATATAATAACCTGCCCGATCTGCTAAAATCTAGCGACACTACCCCAGGAGTATCATAACTGGAGCTAGTTGAATCAACTCTACTTATTTGATCAATTGGGCTTCCTGAATACGATCCACTGACCGGTGGACGCAAATTACTGAGATCTAGTTTATGAAGGTTGGCCGACAAAGAATAATTGCTCAACTCGCAATCAGATCTCATGTCAAAAAGTCGTATAATCCCGTCATCTGAGCCTGTCATGAACGAATGGTTATCTGGGAATACCTTAATGCAGTTAATATCGCTGTTTGATACTGGGAAACTTTGCACCGCAAACTGGCACCTAAGATCCCATATTTTGGCATACCCATCTGAACTTCCAGAGACAAATATAGGTGATTCGGGATGGCCTTGACTATCAGAGAATTTGGCTAACACTAACACGTCGCCAATATGATCCACGAAATCTCTTACTTTTCCTCCCTTATTAATGTCCCACATTATGCACGTCATGTCACCACTGGAAGTGATGAGCTTCTCATTGCTAATATAATCGCAATCAGAGATGTAGGCCTTGTGGCCCTTGAATAACGATTTGATTGATGTTTGGTATTGATCTTGCACCCCATATTGATAATTTCGGGGTTTTATATTGTACACTGTCAAAGTATTGTCCAAACCCCCAGATGCAACACTTTCTCCATTAGGGGCAATAGCGCACGCTAGAACCCATTGGTTCTCTAACGATATAGCATGCTTCTTAAACCCACTAACCGTATCCCAAATAATCATATAGCCATCCTGACTCGCCGACAAGATATGTCTAGAATTCGAATTCCACCGTATTTGGGCAATTTTATTTTGATGACCTCGCAAAGTATTGTATAATTTCAAATTAAACCTGTCCGGGGAAAGCATTTCAACATCACTCGCCACTTTGAAGAGGGTGGAGTCTTGAATTCGACTCCGAACATTCTCTACTTCATAGTATAAAGTCCGTGTCTCTTGTCTAGCACTAGCGATTCGTTTCTGAATATCTAGTTTGTATGTGTCACTATTACTTTTTATCATTACTATAGCACTATATTACAATTAAATTATATGAAATAAATTAACAAACACAGGAGCAAACCCATGCATGAATTATATAAGTTTTTGTCTTAGATCTCCAATATTCATCTATTAGAACCTGTACCCCAAATGGTTATTGTTATCATAACTTATTAGAAGGCACGATAACAACACGAAATAGGAAAGTCCCACATTTCGTGGTGAATTCATCACAACTTCCCTCCAAACAACCATACCTATTAGGGCATCTTATCTACAAGAACAAGCAAAATGAGAAGGGGATGATGCACGAAACAGAAATTATTTTTAACTTTAATGTAATTGAGTCCCATACAAAACAAAAGTCGTCAGCGAAACCGTGCTCATCTCGAATACGCTTGCGGTGGCACGCAATTTTAGATTTGAATGTTTCAGGGTTCCGCAATTATCGTTTGAATTATTCTTTTCCTATTACGTACTTCACTGTCCAGGGGACTTCTGGTTTTGGATTGGAGTAGGAACCGGCGCAGCAGCCGTTTTCCTATTCCTATTTAGCCTTTTGTTTTGTCTCAGCCTGTCATCTCTTTCAAGGTCACCGGTAACCTTCTGTAAGTATGCAGGGACTGGGAGGCCGGACTTTAGGAAGAACATCTTCCAGTTTCTAGCTTTATCTTTGAGCTGCACTTGTGATCTATTCTTCAAAGCTTCAGATATTTTTCCTCCCGCGCCAAACAATTCCAAGATGTTGGACCACAGAGGGCCCTTCAATTCTAATGCGTGTCTAAGAGCCTTTTCTTCTTCTCTGGTCCATGGACGTCTCTGTAAGCTTTTGACGTTCGAGCCAGGGTTCAACCTAAGGTGAATTTGTTGCTCTTGAATTTCCGAGGGCAAGAGGGCCTTGGTTATATCACTGATTTCTTGGCTTCTCAAATCATAGGTGGTTGGATTATTACCTGTAGATGTAATGGAAGTTGTGTCGTTAGTCGATACAGATGCCACAACTTCATCACTGTGGGGTGTATTGGAGACTTCGGCTTCTTTATTAGTGGTGTTCCTTTCTTTCGTGGCTCTTCCTTTTTTACCCCATATCAAAAAGCCCATGTTCTTAGCCGAATATTCAAAGAGTTCCTTCAAAAATGACAACCAATCATATTCTTCACTTAATGCCTTGTCGCTTGGATAGTTCAATAATATCTCTTTTCTGGACTTGCAGCGGTCTATAAAGTCGAATTCTGTTGGAGTTAGTATCTTTGTCTTGCGTCTCTCCAATAAAATGTCCTCTAAATTATGAGGTAAAATGTCCTCTAAGATATCTTCCCTGGACCTTCCACCAGCCTCGACGGCTGATATATATGCTTGCGTTTTCAAATCGAGATATAATACTGTTTGCGGTTTTAACAATTTTCCAATCTTATCACCAATGATGGTATTAACACCACTTTGTAAACTCATGTTATGTGGGCTCATGTTGGATAATGTGTTTGCAGGATCTAGGTTATTTGCTGGACAAAATATATCTAAGAACGATTCATTCAAATAGAAAAACCCTACTTCAATCGTACCTAAAGTTGCCCCTAAAAATGTTGCAAGGTTAACTTTTCTTAATGTCAGCTCAATCAGCTGTTCTCTATTTCTGAAAATACTTGGGGTTTTGTCTCCTTCTTTCCACATGCCTGGGGCCAAATGTTCGACCGACAAGAATGGATCCTCTTCCGAATATAATCGTTTAGTAAATTCAAATAAAGATGTTAAATCACGAAATGTAGCCCCTGCAGGGGTGTCAGGATGAGCTGCCAAATCCAATATTTTCTGGTAAGGACCAAGGGCGACGATTCTCAACAACTGCGACGCTAAATTATCTAATGTAGGCAAAGTATTAATTAATAGTTGAATTCTTGGTGGAAGGTAATCAGCTGCCACGATAGGTAACGGTAACGCCGCCAAATGTGCATTCGCTAAGATTGAAAGTGGAGGTAATTGACTTGATAATGCATTATAAGCAGCATAAGCCGTGTTAGTATTTAACAATTCAGAATTAGCAGGAACGTTTAATCCACCATGGTATACCTTGGTTTGCTCACCTTCATCTGATTCTTTCTCCTTAGATGCATCCTTGTTGGATTCGGTAGCCTTTTCTAATTCGCTTGCAATCATCTGTAAATCTCTTTTTTCATTTATCACACCTTCACGCGTATTTGAGGGCTCAGGCGACTTAGACATCTGCTGATGGTGATCTTCGATAGCTTTTTCGAACTCCAATTCTAATTCATTATTTTGCTTATTTTTATCTTGTTCTGCTGTTTGGGCCAGATTTATTTGTTCTTCTTGCTGCCTACTCTGATCGTGGTTTATTTCATTGTCACAGTTGACTTGGGAAGTACTCTTTCTTTCTTTAAAATCCTCTTTTTCGTTATTCTGAACGTCTTTTGTAACATTCTGACTCTCTCCTTGAGGTTGTGCCATTGAAATTCCTGTGTTATTAGAGTCTTGCTGCGGAGTTTCTGTGTTCTCGTTTTGCTCCGTTTCATTTCTAGAGCTATTTGCTTGCTTGTCCCCTTCCTCAGAAACAATACCCGTATACCCATGTTCACTAGAATTCGTCCCATATTCGTCTACCCTTTGACGCTTATTATTATCATCTGTGGTACTACTTCCAGCTTCCTCAAGGTGATGTTTTGAGCTATCATTGCTATCAATGTAAGACTGTTGATATTCTGTTTGTTCGTTTCCATGGTTAATAGATTCAGATATCACTTTATCAATCTCATCCATATTTATATCAACTTGGTCATCATGCGCTTGTTGATTACTCGGATTTTGAGACTCGGGTATATCATCATTAGTAAAGTTATGGCCTTCATTATTTACCTCCTGTAGCTCAGAAGGATGAGTTTCATTAGGTTCGCCTTTAATATTGACACTCATAGTATATTAAATTCGTCTTACGTTAATCTATATTTGCCTATCAATCTTGTTTATAATTTGATTTTTTTTCTATAGCAGAGAATACTGGTATGCAGAACAACCCGTGAGAATTTGCAAGTTTTGATGAACAGAGTGAATGGTATATATCGTACCCTATTATATACTTCAATCTGTTAGACTTGATCTAGAGAGCTAGGAGAAGCCATTCATACTTTTTTTTTTGTTGTTTTCTGGTTCATTGGGGCCATGCTTGGTGAAGAAGAATTTTAGTCTCGCTTTCTCTGGCTAGTAGTGCTCTATTTCATTTATATCTGGGTTTATCATAGATGATGGGGACTATCTGGTGTTAGTCCATTAGTTATTTCAGCTCTTATGCTACTAATAAGCGTTATATTACTATCATTTAAGGCGTTTGTGGGATAATTCGTTATGTTTTTGATACACCAGTTTACGAAGAGATCGAAAATCGATAAGTTTCTAATAATTAGATTGGAAAGAGTATTGGGGTTATGTCCATGTATGCAAGAATACATAATATATAGTTAGAACTATAGAGTGTCAAACGTAACCTAATTGTCACCTTTAACGCCTTTAATTGTAATTCATACTGTCTACTTTTTAACGGTTTACTTTACTCTACACTTTCATACTTTTACTATCATAACCTGCTACCAAGCGTTCTACTATACTTATATGTTGTGTAAAACGCCTATACTATCAGTCATAGATATCATGCTAGGGTGCAAATAGCTGATTAGGCAAGTCCATACGACTCGCGGCTTATGTGTATGGATCTATAGATCTGATGCCCCTCGCTTACGGTTCCTTACGCTCAAACTCGCTTCTCCGTGGATAAACAATGTCACAATAGTCCAGATTGAAGTCGTTTGGGTTATTCTAGCCGCACTGTCAATACTGTTGGCTAAATTCTTCATTCAGTATATCTTCCCACCGTTCAATCACTCTGCATTCTAACTTGCTATGGTCATATTCGTCATTCAAGTCGACAGTAATACTATCGGCCCTAGTCTCCATTATTGTTCTCCAAACTAACCGGCCTCTTCGAGGCTCTTCGAGTATCCGTCATATCCCCCACTATTAATGTTCCATCTTCTTCCAATATGGTGTTAACCTCTCCAAAACATAGCTTGAAACGCTAACCTCTATTCCACGAACAATACTCATGCATAACAAAGCACAATAAAAATCCAACCTCGTACATTGGTTCAGGCGCCAATGTAGGCTATCATGTAGCGGTCTTTCCGCTTATGAACTCCATATAGCGCTATTTGCGGCAATCGTCGATGCCTTTTGCTCAAGTCAAGGAAATTTTTAATTAGCGGCCAATTTCCGTTTTGGGCGATTAGCGCTTATTGGTATCTTCCCCATATAAATAGTTTGATTCCTGGCATTCCCATCAATTTCTTAAAATTATTCGTTATTGTTGCTTCTTCTCATCATACTAAGTAATAGATAGTGATATCTTGAGTGATATGTCCATTTGTGAGAAATATTTTCCAAACGAACCAGAAAAACCAGTCGTTAAGACTTCATCATTCCCAGGGCCTGCATCCCAAGAGGGTATCAAGACTTTGAATAAGGTCTTTGATAGCAGACCAGCATACTTCATAACTGATTACGAAAAGTCAGTTGGTAACTACATTGTCGATGCTGATGGCAATGCCTACTTAGATGTCTATGCTCAAATCGCATCCATCGGGTTAGGATACAATAACCCAGCGTTAATTGAGGCGGCCAAGTCCGATAAGATGATCAGAGCAATTGTGGACCGTCCAGCCCTTGGTAACTTTCCAGGTACTGATACTGCAGAAATTATCGAGGATTTATTGAAGGCGGCTCCAAAGGGTCAAGATAAGGTTTGGTCCGGGTTATCTGGAGCCGATGCCAACGAATTGGCATTCAAGGCGGCATTCATGTGGTACCAAGGTAAGAAGAGAGGATTCAATACTCCATTTACTGCTGAAGAAAACGAATCAGTCATGAAGAACGAGCAGCCAGGTAGTCCAGAATTGGCCATTCTTTCATTCAAGAGGGCATTCCATGGTAGATTATTCGCCAGTGGTTCAACCACCTGCTCCAAGCCAATTCACAAGTTGGACTTCCCTGCATTCAAATGGCCAAAAGCTGAATACCCATCGTACAAGTACCCATTAGATAAGCACGTTGAAGAAAATAAGAAGGAAGACGAACGTTGTCTTAAAATCGTCGATGAAATCTTTTCTACTAACAACATTCCTATTGCCGCTTTGCTCATCGAACCAATTCAATCTGAAGGTGGTGACAACCATGGTTCAAACGAGTTTTTCCAAGGATTGAGAGACTTGACTTTGAAACACGGTGCCTTAATGATCGTTGACGAAGTCCAAACTGGTGTTGGTGCTACAGGTAAATTCTGGTGTCACGAACATTTCAACTTGTCTTCACCTCCGGACATGGTTACTTTCTCTAAGAAGTTCCAATCGGCTGGTTATTACTTCCACAACCCAGAAATTGTTCCAAGCACTGCATACCGTCAGTTCAGCACCTGGTGTGGTGATCCAGCTAGAATGATCTTAGCTGGTGCCATTTGTCAAGAAGTCATAAAGAATGATTTACCAGCAAAGGCCCAAAAAGTCGGTAGCTACTTGTTCTCCAAGTTGGAAGCCTTACAAGCCAAATACCCTAAATATCTTATTGACTTGAGAGGTAAAGACAGAGCTACTTTTATTGCTTGGTCTTTCGACACTGGTGCTACTCGTGACCAATTTTTAAAGGACATGAAGTCTGTCGGTATTAATATGGGTGGGTGTGCTGAAACCTCAGTTAGATTAAGACCTACCTTAGTGTTCGAAGAGAAGCATGCCGACATCTTCGTTGCTGCCGTTGAACAGGTTTTATCTAGCTACAAGTAATTTATTATGATTTAATATGGCTAATTATATATAGTTTAATGAATTAATTCGATAATTTTATCTTTGTTAGTGTATATTCATTCCCCATATAAATCTAAAAGATCGCTGTAGTAAGCTTATCGTGATCTGTCGTGCTCGGCGATTCTCGGTAATAGTTTTTAGTGAAATTTAAGATTTCAGCCAGTTTACTATCAACAACATACGCCCCAGAGTCGCCATATATATTCATTACACTCCACATTTGCTGAAGATTTAAGCTGGCATAGCATAGTTATTATAAGAAACACACTGACGAGACTCTGGGCAAGAAAAGATGTCAGAATTTGAAATACGAAGAGATGTGCCATATGACATCAAACAGTTTTTAAAACTCGATTCTAACGCGTCTTTAGTATCAGGAGGTATAGCAGGAGCAGTTTCACGTACGGTGGTGTCGCCGTTTGAAAGAGCCAAGATCTTGTTGCAACTCCAGGGCCCTGGGTTCAAATCGTACAATGGTATGTTCCCCACGATATTTAAAATGTACGCCGAAGAAGGCTGGAGAGGGCTTTTCCGGGGAAATCTCTTGAACTGCGTTCGTATCGTCCCCTACAGTGCCGTCCAATATGCTGTGTTCGAAAAGTGCAAGGCCATCATGATGGCTAATAAGGACGAAACGTCCGAACTCCAAGTGCATGAACGCTTAATCGCCGGTTCACTTGGTGGTATCGCATCAGTGGCCGCTACATATCCACTAGACCTCGTACGGGCCAGGATAACCATCCAGACGGCATCTTTGGCAAAACTAACCAAGGGTCGATTGGTAAAACCCCCATCGGTGGTCGAAACCTTGGTAGAGGTCTACAAAAATGAGGGTGGCTTCTGTGCCCTCTACAAGGGAATAGTGCCTACCACCATGGGTGTGGCCCCCTACGTTGCTATAAACTTCACTCTTTACGAAAAAATAAGAGATTACATGGATAACTCTCCCGCAGACTACTCAAATCCCATCTGGAAGCTCTCGGCTGGTGCCTTTTCCAGTTTCGTGGGTGGAGTGCTCATATACCCCTTGGACTTGCTCCGTAAGCGTTATCAGGTCGCCAGTATGGCCGGTGGTGAGTTAGGCTTTCAATACTCTTCAGTCACTCGTGCATTGATCTCCATTTTCACCACTGAAGGCTTTTTTGGTGCCTACAAAGGTCTCACTGCAAACCTCTACAAAATCGTGCCTTCCATGGCTGTGAGCTGGCTCTGCTACGATACGCTTAAAGATCTAATTGCAAAATGGTAGACATGTCCTTTCTGTCGCCTCCTACCTTCCTCTACCCCCTACATTACAGCATAGACTAGACTAATATACACTTGTATACACTTGTATACTGATATACCTCTCACGTGAATATCTCTAATTCTAACCAACCAAAATGGTTGTTTTCGAAAACAGACACAAAACCGCTCCAAAGAACGGTCGTGCGGATACCCGAATATCATACCATAATTTTCATGGTACTAATTCAATGGGACATAAATGAACAACGATTCTTCATTCCAATAGTAATAATTGAAGTAATTGATCAAATATGAGAGCTACCCGTGTTTTATTGAATGCTGCTAAGAAAACCAGCAATAAGCCATCACTTCCAGTTGAAATGTACCCATTATTCGCTGCTATGGGAGTTGCTGTTGTATCGGGTGTCTTTTTCACTTACAGACATTTCGCCCACGATAGAGAATTGAGATTGTGGAAGAATCCAGACTTATCTAACTTAGACAATGTGTTGAATGCTGAAGTCGAAAAGAAGGTTGAAAAGGACAATGGAAAGACTGAAACCAAGCAAGAAAACAAGGATTAGGCAGATTCACAATAAAGAAGTAAGCCCAGACATGGGGCTTCTTGCATGATGACATAGCATTCGCGTAGAATAGAAGCTGCAATTGGAGATAGGACGGGTGGAGCATTGATGGAGCATTGGTGGAGCGATATGGGGCCACTGGAGGTGGATCATTGGAGGGAGTCCAATTGCGTTTTTAGTTGAGTGTTTACAGTTTAATACTATATTTTATGAATTTATGTTTACCTATGTACAGTGGACGCGGTTTATTCGTCGTCCTTGATGTTCGAGTAGTAGTTAGTCAATTCGGGGATTTCGTCCAAAAGCTCCAATGCCTTTTTGAGGCCTTTTTCGTGGGCCTCGGGAAACTCGACAAGGGTATCGTTCTCGGCCATGTACCCAGTGGCCGAGTCCTTAAGGTTATATCCTTTTGCCGATAACTTGTTGGAGATTTCAAAGATATCTCCCGCATTGGTCACTATCTTGAACAACTTTTCCTTGCCATACTCATTATCGGTATCCTTGTAGTCTTCTACATCCTCTGCACCTATATCTATTGCCACTTCTAGCACATCGTCAAGAGTTTCGGTGTCGTTGAGAGGCGAGAATATAATGGAACCCTTACGCTCAAATAAATACTGGCATGGACTCAATGACGCATTAAACTTTGACATGGCATGTTTCACCAACCCAATTGTACGGGTCTTATTGTCTGTACTTGCCTCTACAATAAATGCAACACCTCCGGGTCCCATAAACTCGTATGTAACTTCCGAGAGCTGTTGTCCATCTGAGCTGATTTCCCCGGTTCCTCGCTTAATGGCATTTTCGATGATCTTCTTGGTGACGTTTAACTTCTTCGCCTTTTCAACAAGAGTTGTCAATTGAGCATTACCATCAACTCCTCCAGCTTTGACACTCGAAACAATCCTAGTGGCAATCGAATAAGCTTCCCTGGACTTCTTAGCATCATTTTTTGCTTTATCGTGCTTAATATTGGCCCACTTAGAATGACCTGCGAGCATGAAAGTACTCGAATGGAACTGTGATCTTGGAACTCTGGGTGTTCTAAATACAGACACCTGTGGTCTGATGGTCTTTGAGCGGCATAACATCCTATTTGTACGTATATAGCGTCAGGAAGTGTTGATATTTCTAGAAATTTTTCATATCTATACCATCTAACTGAGAAGTTGATCGGGTGCGTGCGTTACTCAAGCCATGTAAACTTGTTAATCCTTTTCTATCAAGCGCCAACTGTTTGTATTTAATCAATTATATTCTATAGTTGACGTCACAATTGAAGTTTTATTGGTAACGGGTTTGGTTATTACGAGCTTTCTGTTAAATTGGAGAAGAAAAATAAGCAACTTATCATCATGAGTTCTGCCAATGAAGCCATGTCAAAACGGACATTATTAGCTGCTATAGCAGATGAAGACTCAGTTACGGGGTTATTATTGGCTGGTGTTGGACAAATTTCGAACGAGCAAGGCAAAGAAACTAATTTCTTGACTGTCATACCTGGTAAGACATCTGTTGAGGACGTGGAAGAAGCATTCGAAAACTTTACTTCCAAAAGAGACGATATTGCCATTCTCTTGATTAATCAACATATTGCCGATTTAATCAGATATAGAGTTGACAATTACACCAATGCATTCCCTGCGATCTTAGAAATTCCCTCCAAGGACCATCCATATGACCCAGAAAAAGATTCTATATTAAAGAAGGTAAGGAGATTATTTGGTGACAACTAATTAATAGGCCCAGGCTTTTTGGTAATTAATTTCAATTATTCAATATTCATTTCAAGATTATATTTTTATAAGACATTTACTTTATATAGCACGGTATAGATGCAACAAGATAGTTTTTATTAGGCTTGAGGTGCCATTCTTTCTACTGAACGAAATTTAGTTTATTTATACTTATATTATAACTGAAGCTATACAAAGAAAATAATACAGGAGTTTGAGAATATATACAGCTGGGAAATATTCTATTTCTTCTTATTTTTCTTCTTATTGTTCTTCTTCTTCTTCTTGTTTGTTGTAGTAGAGGCGTTATTCGAATCTTCCTGACCTGCTGTTTCATCACCTTCACCCTCACCCTCACCTTCACCTTCACCTTCACCTTCATTTTCGGTATTTCCAGGTTCCGCCGATTCTTCTTTCTCAGTAGATTCAATCTTCTCTGAAGTCTCTGCTTCTTTATTTTCGGTATTAGGTTCATCAATTATTTGCGTTTCCTTTTCATCTAACTTAATTTCATCCATAGTTGGTTCTTTTTCATTTGAATCATTGTCTGCATCTTTAGCCTCTATCTTGGAAGTATCAACTTCCTTTTCTTTCGGTGGTGGTGAAACTTCTAAAGCCTCTTTTGCTTCTGTTGTTGCTTCCACTTTAGGTTCTTTATTCTCAGTTTCAGATTCTACATTAGACTCTATTGCATTTGCATCAACTGCATCTTGAGGCACGCTCGATCCTGACTCTTCTTTTTGAGTTTCAGTATCAACTTTATCATCAACCTTCACATCATTAGAACCAGCAATCTTGACTTCTTCAAGCTGATCATTGGCAGTTTCAGTAGTAGCCTCAGATTCAACATCTTTAGCTTCTTGCTCTGTATCTGGCACATTAGTTTCTTCCGCAGGTTTTTCTTCTCCCTCACTTTTGTTGTTATCAGCTTCATCCACAACAACTACAGGGGTCTCAGTAACTGGCTTATCTTGTTCCGTCTTTTCATCTTGAGGTTCTGGCTTTGGTTCTTCTGTAGTAGTTGAATTACTTTGAGTGGTTCCCTTTTGCCAATAGTTTCTAGCTAATATATCTGGCAATACACAATCCTTGACATAGAAGTCTCTTACACCAACGATTCTTCTTTCTCTTTCACAAGCTTTCAACCATTCAGGTCTAATGATTGGAATATTCATGTCAAATGCTTTCAAATATTCTGAATTCTGTTTGTTTTCTCTAGTACAAATATAGTGAGTAGTATCAACCTTGATTTTGTCTTGTGGTGGATAATTAGCACCCATATTCTTTAATGTATTTTCAATATCTTCCACAGTGAATTGGTCATTAGCGCTTATATCACCCAAACAAACAGTGATACCAGATAAATCTGTCATCTTGTGTGTAGTGACTTCAACCGCTTCCGACAGATAGATACCTGCCGTTGTGTCCAATCTCAATTGAAATTGGAATGTTTGATCGATCGATAATCCTGATAACTTTGTCGTCTTACTGGTCAAAGGCTGTGGAATAGCTCCCAATTTTTTACCATCCTTGAAAAGAATCAAGTTTTTCAAATTGGCTGTTCCCAACTCCAAGGTATCCCATTCTAATACACACGAAGTCTGAGTAACATTCTTAACTTTTAAATTAGGAGCACTCGGTAAGTTTGTACCAAAAGTTGTCAATATCTCATCTTGTATCTTGTGGAACTCTTTTTGCTCTTGCTTTTCTCCTTCTAAATCCTGGTCACATTTGATTTTAACAATTGACCCTGCTCTGACCCCATTAGGTAATAAAATCGTTGGAAATTCAATTAGATGATGATCTTTCGTCAACAATAATGCTAATGAAGCATCAAGTTTCCCAACGGTTAACGATACTTCTACCATGTTTATTCAATTGGCCAATCTATATTCCTTTTATTCTTCATTCAATGTACTTCTATTTCACACGTATTTTGTTTACTAAAAATTGGAGGTCGTGTGTAATCCGATTTTGCTGGTATATCAGTCTACAATATGAATACAATATGAATTGGTTATTATTAATACATATATATGAAGGTATATAGAATATAATCTACATGGGTATTCCCATAGCCCTTAGGTCGTCATTAATTTCTTCATCGGTTGCCTTTCTTAACAATAATTCTTGGCTTGGTCCGACGTCATTGTCGCCTGTATTCGAGTATAAAGCAGAAGGGAAACCATGGAACTGTAATAATCCGTTCAATATACCCAATTGGCAATTTAAATTGTTTCTTTGTTCTACTAATTCGAACACCGTATTTTGTTTGATTGCTTTTTTGCTCAAAGGAGCAATCTCATGACCATTTGGTACACTATTGGCCACACCGATGGCAGTTTCCTCTATAGGTGCCACAGCTGTATAGTTCGGTATCAGTGGGATTGCAGTGAAGTTATAGTCAGGGACAATTTGATCTAGTTGATTACGTTCCTTGTTTATTTTGTACCACAAGGACGTCGTATCAGTAATCATATCGTTTTTGCAATCCATAAGTTTCTTGAGGAAGTTCTGATGAATCGAGGTTCGAGATGCGATTGTGCTGATATCAATGCATTTCAATTTATAGTTGAGGTTTGAGTTGGCCTGCTTCAAACTATCTTGGTGAAATTGATTTATTTTGTAATAGATTCTGGAGAGTTCTGGATGTGATCCTTCTAGACAGAGTTGCAACTCATTCTCAAGTAAATTCAATTTATCCTGGTATAATTTATCTCTCAATTCCGCAAATGACGACTCGATAGATATTAACTCTTCAATAGCAAGTTTGCGCTTCTCATTCATATCTACATTTTCATTGCTTTCAGAATCTCCTATATCATCCGCATCCTCTTCGTCTGCTTCTTGATCATCTGTCTTTTCTCCATTATTCGCATCTTCGTTATCATCGTCTTCCCCGCTATTACTATTACCATTATTGAAATCGTCCTTTTGAGACTCCTCGACATCTGAGTTGTCACCTTCATTATCTTGCACATTATCAGGTATTTTCTCATCGCTCTTTCCGGTACTTGTCTCTTCTTCACTCTCTATCTTTGGCTTCTTATTATTCGTCTTCTCGGAGTCACTTAATGAACGCTTTGATGCCCTTCGACTGGTGCCATCCTCCACGCTTTGGCTGATTCTTTCCAAATCTTCCATGATTTCTTTGTTGGCCTCCGCATTTTCCTTCGGGTTTATTGACATTTCACCATCTGAAGAGCTTTCCTCTATTTTGGGGTCTGTTTTGCCAGTATCTTCATTATTCATCTCCAATGCCTCTTTATCATCCTCTTCCACCTCCTTCTCCTCTGTTTTGAGTTCATTTTCGTCGTCTTCGTTGTCGGAGTCTACCTCTTTTAAATGTGCCAATTCAGTCAACTTCGATATGGCATTCAAATCCAGCACTTTTTCCCCGCTAGTGTTAGGATCATCGTCCAAAAAGTCCATTTTGTCCGTTTCTGCTTCTGATTCGTCTTCTCCCAAATCACTAAGCTCCGAGCTTTCGTAGCTATCTCGATTGGTAGTGCTGTTGTTTTCCTGAGATTCCTGTCCAGAATTACCGTTATTCGATACAAAATTGGATGTTTCGTCGTCCTCAGACTCCTTATTATTCAATGTTAAATCAAATGGTGGAGGAGAGGTGGCTATGTCTGTTAAAGGTGATTCTTTGTTGTTTGATTCTTCCGTAGCCATTGAAAGATATCTATGATGCTATTTGGCGAATAAAAATCGAGACGTTTACAAGTTATATTTTTTTCCAAGCTTTACACTAAAAGCACAATCTTTCTTGATTTCGTTAGATATTTCAATGAATCCACTTGGTTTCTTACGTCGATTGACACCAATACCTTTACGAAGGGGTTTCGGTTTTTCTCTATGATTGTATCTGATTTATATGCAGTCTTATTTTTCAGAGCTGTCTACCCTCAGTTCGAAATTTTTTTATGAGATGAGGTCTTAAATAGATCGTTGAATATACGGACAAAACTACGATTATTCAGGCATGTCTACGTTCAGTTCGATCTTTGGATCATCAGGTGATAAAACTAATGTTGATAAAAATATAGATCTGTTATTCAAGGCTTCAAAAGGGCCAGTTTCTAGACAATATTCTGACAGGGCTAGAACCATAATTGAAATTCCAGTAGATGCCCCAAAGAAAGATTCAGATGAAGATCAGAGTGAAAGCATCGAGGAAGAAGAGGAGCAGGAGAAGGACATAAAGGCAGAAGCCAAGCGTGCAAAGAAAACGAGGCAAAAGAAGGAATTAAATGAAGACTTGGAATCGAAGTACTACGATAAATTGTTGAAGGAAAAGGATGAAGAAGCACCAAAGGTGGATAAGACAGAAAGTAAAATCGAAACAGAAGAAAAGGATGAAAGCGGATCTGGATCTGATTCAGACTCGGAAGACGAGGAGGAGCAAAGTAGTGAAGCTAAGTCCAAACGTGCTAAGACAGTTGATTTAAAGGAAGCTGAATTAGAAAAGGCCGAGCGTACTGTATTTGTGGGTAACGTTAATGCTGCTGTTGTTAGCTCAAAGCAAATGTACAAGAAATTCAAGAAACTTTTCTCGCAGTACGGTAAAGTCCAATCGATCAGATTTAGATCCATATCGTTTGATGATGCGGTTCCAAGAAAAGTAGCATTTGCTAAGAAGAAGTTACATAGCTCGAGAGACACCTTGAATGCGTACGTTGTGTTCACAGAAAAGGAGCCATCTTTGAAGTGCATTTCCAAGTTAAACGCAACTGTATTTGAACATGCACATTTAAGAGTTGACCATGTCGCCCATCCAGCACCAAAGGACAACAAAAGAACTATTTTTGTTGGAAATTTGGATTTTGAAGAAAAGGAAGAGACTTTATGGCGTTATTTCAATTCTAAAACTGACAATGACGTTGAATCCGTGAGAGTTATCAGAGACTCCAAGACCAATTTGGGTAAAGGTTTTGCCTTAGTTCAATTCAAGGACACTTTATCAGTCAACAAGTCTTTGTTACTTAATGACAAGCCAATGTCTGATGAAAAGAAACGTAAGCTTCGTATCTCAAAGGCTAAGGCGCACTCCAAACCATCTATATTATCACCAAATCACATCGACAACTCCAAGAAGTCTTATGCCTCAAACAGATCCAAGATGTCCGCAAAATTAAGTGATAATCAAAGAACGAAGTTAGGTAGAGCCCAATCTGTCTTGAATAAGAGTGATAGAGCTACCGCCGGTAAGTCCAAGTCGATTATTGAAGGACAGAGAGCTTCTAAGGGGGATCTGATTGCCGGTATTAAGGGCCTCAAGAGCAATAGAGACAGAAAAGTAAAGAAGCCTAGAATCAGAGACAGATCTACCAACTTTAAAAAAGAAAGAGACTCAATGGCTTCGGAATTGAAGAATGGTCCAAAGAAATGAGAAATAATTCCATTACTTCCGACCAATTGCAAATCATAGTACCTATAATGGTTTGATCCATTTTCATTGTGTATAATAGTCTAGTTTAATAATATATCATGTGCATATTTTAGTATCATCGTAAGATGGTCTGCGTAGAAATGGAGATTGGGTTCTAATATCGACATTCATCAATAATTTTTTGAAACTGTGGTATTTCCTATAATCTCTATATCATGGAAGCTATCTCATATTAGTCTCATCGTAAGTTCTATAGAATTAAGTAGATGTTGAAGCCTTATAGTGAACAGTATCATGAAAAATACTGTATATAGGCATTAACTATGAACGAGAACTTATATAGAAACAACACGAAACTCAATATTAAGGACCTATTTACAACACGAAACCTAATCAGTAGTTCAGTCTCTATCGATATTGTGAAATATAATGTCCGGTAATGGATTGAAAAAGCTGGCACCTTTATTCTCGGCTCTATCTGAGTCAGAATTAAATAAAACGGTGCGGACGTTAGATCAAAGGTTCCATGAAGCGACTACTACAAATGAATTGCATAGTCTAATAGCTGAAATAGATGCTTCAACAGCTTCCATTGATAAAGAATTGAATCATTTTTCTATAATAAAACTGAAAAAACATCAACAAGAAACATCCAATATTGAGTTAAATCGAGCTAAATTATCGACAACAATACTGAATTCGACAGAAATGACACTGTTATTCTCGGCAGCTAATGATCTAGGGCATTCTTTGACATTCAAAATCAAATCGTTGGATCAAGAAATTGGTAATGTCAGGCAAACCTTGGATTTTGTTACTAATATCCAGTCGTTAAAGAATAATATAAACCAGGCAAGTTATGCTATTGAGCACAAAAACTGGGAATTAGCAGCTCAGTGTTTGCATACTATTACGTGCAAGTTGCCTTCTGAATTGGTTAATGGTAATTTTGCATCTGTGGTGATTCCAAGTGCTGATATTCCTGAGTTACCTTCAGAAACCGTACAAAAATGGATTGAATTATTAACAGAAGAATTTCAAAAGAGTTTTAATGAAGCATCCAAAAATAGGAACGTTTCTGAATTAACAAAGTACTTTCAATTATTTCCATTGATTCAGAAGGAAGAGATAGGTCTCAATTGTTATTCTAAATTCATTTGTCAAATTATTACCGATACTCTGCGTTCATTGATTAATTCCGCATCTGGTGGCAGTAATGCTGCTACCAAACATGGCATGTATCTTACTATAAGTATGAAATTATTTGAGAACATATCTATGATGTTATCTCAGCACGGCCCATTAATCAAGAAATATTATGGATCTACATATGAAAATGCTATTTCTTATGTTGTAACAAAAATACAACATGAGATTGATTCACAGATTGGTCTAATTAGTGATACTTTCTACGATATCAAAAGAATCGATAAAGTCATACAAGACATTAGTCTCTATAAGTTTCCAGTTTTGTCAAAACGGTTTTCCGACCATGATGATCCTTCTAATATTGATCAAATAAATATAAACCCAGAAGACGATGAGTTGGTTTCCATCGTTGAAGTTGGTGATTTGGTGAGTGAATTGGCGGGAATCTTACATAATTGGGCATTGTATTGTAAATTTATAACGCTAAAATATTATCAATCCAATAACAATACCGAAAACGAAAACGAAGAGGGGTTAAAGCTTCCAAAATTAATTGTGGAATCCAATTTCACAAGTAAGATTCATAAAAAATTCTTACCTGCATTTGAATCTTTATATTCCTATTACTTCAGAAGATCCTTGGAGAAGGCTATAACCATTGAAGAGTTGCCCTCTTTAGAACCTCATTTAATAATGGCTTCATCATCAAATCCACCAGACCAAGTTCCTTGTTCATCTGTTATAGAAGATGCTACATTGGTATTGAATACTACTTTAAGAAACATAATAGATACTGCCCAACCAATTACACTCAAACGATTCATAAATGAAGACTTCAAAGTTATTCAAAGGGACTTAATCAATGGGTTTTTCATAAAAAATTTAAATTCCAACCAACCACGCTACAATTCCACCTTGACACTAGTTGCACCTACATCCTCAACAACTGGGGTACTTAGTGGTACTGCTAGTCCAGGAATGTCTAGAAGCGGTACGCCGGTTCATGAAGGTTCAGGTACTATGGGTTTTTTCAAGGGTGCTTCTAGTGCATTGGGTAATGTTGTCGGAAGTGGAGCATCTGTAGGAGTTGGTATTAGTACAACTGGCGCACATACCAATAATCCTAAGTTAATGAATTTTGTATTATATTTAAATACTGTTGCAATGGGGCAAGAGTATTTTACAAAGATCTATGAAAGCATAGCCAAGAATGATCCGGACTACCTAAGAAACAATTTCCCTTTTGGTAAAGATCTGGAAAAAATTGCAAGCATACTTAAAACAGAATTTTTGGATCCATTTATATCAATTACCAACAAAATTATTCAAGACAGTCTAATTAATTTTTACAATCAGTCACTTAAAAATAAATTGCTTACTCTTATTAATGACTGCTTTCCTGATGCTAGCGATTCACACTACATAATTTACTCGGTTAACACGTTAAATGATAATACGACTATATTGAAATTTACAACAACATGGCAATCATTGATGAGACCTTACAAACAAACATTTCATAAGTCATTAATTTTTAATAAGCTTTTAAGGCTATTGGTTGTAAACATGGCTAATTTGATTGAAAAAAAGTTAATTAATGTATTAAAGAAATTTAAAATAAATGAATTGGGATCACTCAAGTTGGAAAAGGATATGTCTCATATCATTAATGAAATGTGTGAAGATAACTATGAACTACGAGAAAAGTTTGTAAGGGTTACTCAATTAGTATTACTTGTTGGTATGGATGACGAGGAATATGATATGAGTAACGAAGGTGGTCATAATAATGATGCTGGTCAAGAGGACGAAGATTTGGGTGTGAATTGGGTTTTAACACCAATGGAAAGAAAACAAGCTAGAAAGTTTAGGGTTTAATTTGCAATTACATCGAATTAAGTTTTATTAGGAAATTCCTATCATTAAATTTGTCATTACATATACTATATAAAAATTGCTAAAATTAAGCATCTCAATTAACTCTATAGACCTCATTAGATATAAAATATTGTACGTGTATCAAGATCCAGACTCATCTTTTTCTTCAGCATTATCGTTTGGTATAGCATCGGTCATATCTTGATCGTCTTTGTCGGACCCCTTGGTTACTTTTTCTTCTGTAGCATCTTCATCCGGCTTAATTCTCAACCTATCTATTATTGCTTCGAATCTTGGGTGACTGTAATCACATTCGGCACCTTTGGGGCAGAAACCAGTAAGCCACAATGGACACATAATTTTTCTAATATGTCTGTTTGCACATTTAGGACCATCTGGACAAAACCCTTTTTCATAGCTTGTACATGGAGGTATTTTCAGCTGCGGATCAACATGCAAATATAAACATTCGGGTGTCTGAGTACAAAATCCGTTTTTTGAGTAGAACAAGCACTCTGGCATCTTTCTTAAATTGTATTCGTGTAAGAACTCACAGTGATCATTTTTTTTACAGAGACCTCTTAACCAATGCTTACACACGATCTTATTCGAATACATAGACGAAACATGTTTATGGGGACAAAGACTTCCATTTGGACATGAGTTATTTGGGTTCAGTGGATTGTAGAACTGGCACACTGGACGATCAGGATCTAATCCAAAATTATATTCCTTACGCAAAAATGGCTCAAACTTGAATCTCTTGTTCTTTGTATCGGGATGTATCACTGGGTTTAGCTGTAACATCGCTTTGTTAATTGTGTAGAGAGTCTTAATGAATATGGATTATTAATTCTTTATATGAATTGTTTTATAAGAATAATAATCGGTCATGTGACTTTTGATAAAATTTGGTGTATACCGATATACTTATATTAATGATTACTAGGATTACAGGCTACAAGATCCTTGTGTTGAATAAATATGCATTGACTAATAACTATCAATTAACCTAGTATTATGGTACAGAATTAAATGGTTTAGTGGTCACTAGCTTCATAGCTGTCTACGCTATTCATTCCAGAATGATATGGTGACAATAGTACATTTTCAGAAGAACCATCCAACTGATTCAAATTCTGTTCATTGAGTTTGTTGGAAGTGGCATTTACACTGGATTTTCTTCTATATCTTCTTTCCTTTCTGTCCTTCTTTAATAGCTTACCTCTATCAAGCACTTCCTCCCTATATTTTTCAGTCACAAAGGACATCATATTTTCTCGCCTCCTGACTCCTTCGTGCGCCCAGAATTCACTTCTGTATAATTCCCAGCCCTCCCTAACATCTGTATTGAAAACTCTTGCATTTAAGATTAACTTGACGTCCGCAACCCCGATTCTTGGCTGACATTGCAGCTGACACGATGCTAAGAACACTTCCAATTTCGATTTCCTATTATTTTTTGTAGATGGATACACATTATGCAAAGCATTACGACACACTGTTGCATTGAACAAGACAAACTCTCGAATTAAGTCGGTAATTGAATCTGTCAATGGGGTCTTGATTTTGACGAGTCTCACGTTGAGCTGGCGCAATCCTTTGTTCGTAGATGACAAAAACTTTCTTGGTAACACAATAGTCTTCTGGTATTCACCTGAGAGGTGGTATAGCATTAATGTTACTAGCAAGGCAAGCAAAGTAAATTGCAAGATGACACGAACGGTCCCGTTTACTGGAGAGTCCATCAAGTACAAATGATGCGTTAATGATGCGATGATAGAGCACAATATAGACAAAAAGGTCAAATACTTTCTCCTCATTGCTCTCTGCTGGATAACTTGTTCCCGCAAGCTTTCTTCGAGAATCAATAAATTACGAAATATCTTCCCGGTGGCTGGCGTCAGGGTGTATCCACTACCAGTTGGATATGCACCATTTTTCAGCGACGAACGATGTGACCTATCACTCGCATCTGACTTATTAGACCTCCTCCTTATTCGCCTCCTGGGCTTGGGGCTGGGTGTTGATTCGGTGCTATTTCTTCTGACACTAGTTCTGTCACGCTTGGCTCGGTCGCTGTCGGTAGATTTTGAACGTTCGTCCCTAACTTCTCTTTCCATGATTACGGAATTGGTTCCTTTGTTCTGTAACAAATCGAACGAATTCTGTGACGCTCCGTCTGAATCTGAATATATCACGAAGTCGTCAATTTCATTTCCGTTAGACGTACATGGTGTGATGTTCATCAACGAGTCCGACGACGATAAAACAGGAGATTTTGGCATCTCGTGTGTAAAACTACTGCCTTCTGCATCGATACTATCCCCATCACTAGGTTTCAGCTCTGGCGTCGAATTCAGAAGCTTCAATTCTTCTTCTTTTTGATTAGCGACATTCTTCTCTTCGAGGTTATTTATCACCAGTGTTTCGTATTCTCCTTTGCCCTGACTCTGGGGCCGTGGCTCTTTCATATTATGGAATATTATTTTAGCCTATTATCCCCGTCTTCTTTATGTGTTAATATTAAGACTGTGGCTATCTTGAAGATGAAAGATTGAAACACCAAAAAAAATTGTGCTGATGGTTTTGTGTATAATTTAATTCTTCATTGTTTTAACGGTCTTAGTATATCTAATAGATAAGTACTACAAAAAATATAGATAAGAAAGCGAATGTCGTCATTGAAAGAACAGAAGGAGTTGTTCGTATCCAATTTACTTGGAGGTACTATCCTGGAGATATATAATGTCACAGCTGTTTCCCTTAGTGCCTATTTATCTTATAATTTGATTAGTGCATACTCTGGCTATAACATAACATTTCCAGTTGATTTTGTTTTGAATTGCATGACAATCCTATTGTCCATCACACTATACAGTAACAGTACCAATACATTACATTTTCTAATACTAGCACCAGGTATATTGGCTGCAATTTCTGGTAGTTGGGGACAAAAGGACCGGAAGAAAAGTAAGTCGAAGATTCCACGCGATGCAAATGGTGCCAGAAAGCAATTGTTGGTTAAGAAACCATTTATAACAGCATATAGGTCTCACATGTTAGTGATCACCAACTTTGCAATTTTGGCGGTGGATTTTAAAATGTTTCCTCGTAGATTTGCGAAGGTCGAAACATGGGGAACATCGTTGATGGATTTAGGGGTGGGATCGTTTGTGTTCTCGATGGGATTGGCAACCTCGAGAGCTATTATCAAGCAGAGGTTTGACTCTTCGAAATCCACCGACTATAGGTTCAAATTGTCGCAATATGGTTCGTTGATTATGAAAAATACGATCAAGTCCCTCCCCGTGTTGGCATTAGGGTTAATCAGATTGGTTAGTGTTAAAGCACTCGAATATCAAGAACATGTCACTGAATATGGAATTCACTGGAACTTTTTCATAACCCTTGGGTTATTGCCAATCTTTTTCGCTATAATCGACCCCATATTAAACTTCGTACCTCGTTTCATTGTTGCGTTGGTAATCTGCATAGGGTACGAGCTAATAATGGTCAATACCGAGTTAATGGCGTTTATACTCAGAAGCGATAACAGAATGGATACCTTGGTGACCATGAATAAAGAAGGGATCTTTTCGTTTATTGGATACTTCAGTATCTTCATCTTTGGACAATCGTTTGGGTCATTTGTGTTAACTGGCTTCAAAACTCCAAACAACTTATTCAGCATGTGCTCATATCAACGCTATAAAAAAGCAGGTGCAAAACCTGGCATTTTCACGGTTACCACTACGCAAGGATTAGTGATAGCCACCTTTTTTACCCATGCTTTGTTTTGGTACGTGCAAGAAGCATACTTTGTTAGCAGTATTTCCAGAAGATTAGCTAATTTGCCATATGTTTTGTGGGTTGTTTCTTACAATTCCCTTTTCCTCCTAGGCTACAATGTAATTGAATCGGTGATAGCAAAGCCAGGAGCTTCCGAATCCAAAATATTGGATGCATTCAACAACAACGGTTTATTGAGCTTCTTGTTGGGAAACTTATTTACTGGCTTAATCAATATGACCATAAATACATTAAGCTGCAATGCTCCTGTTACATTTGCCATTTTAGTTACGTATGGTTTAATCTTGAGTACCATTGCCGTCCTCTTAGACCGTTACCACATATACATTAAACTATAGACAAAATCACACTTTATACATAGTTTTGAATTAGTTTTAGTAGGCTTATAAAAATATTTACGTTTGTCACTGAAAGTGATAGCTTGTAATTTTAATATTTAACATAAAATACAGAATTTAGATTTTTTCGCAACAATTTAATCATAATAGTATGTGTTTAGATTAATAAACCAATATCACAAGTTGAAATTTTACAATCTACTTGGGATTTTATTAGAGAGTTCTTTACTCATGCTAAATATCTACTAAACTCTTTTGATTCTTGAAAATTCGATGAAACCCGATTATAAGCCTTTTATTCAATCTGGGTTAGAAGAATCTAGACAATAGCAATATTTTTGTTATACCACCGTCAGATAAATACATTACTTTACAATCGAAATGAAGTTTGTCCCTGGTATTAGGATTATCTATTTACAAATTTCTCTATCAGTTGACTTAGTACGATGCATATCACTTTTTTTTTATTCTCTCATCGCCTTCTCTCTGTCAATTTCCCATTTAATCTTCCACTTTTTATTACTACATATTTACCACCCTTCTACTATCAATCCCAACTTAGAAAACCCTTAATGTAATTGAAATCTACGCTCAAAGTTTAAAGCGGTTTATAAGTTTGTCATACTATCTTACTAACGGAGTACTCCGATCGAATACTCTTCGTCCATCATAACCCGATAACATCTGTTGTTTTTCGTACATCTCTCATACTCAACATTCTCTGACATATCGGCTATTGTACACTTATACTCTCCCGAATAAATAAACTGTACGGGCTAAACGATTCAATGGGGCTGACAATCTGAACGGATTAAGGGGCTGTACCGGTAGTGATGGTGAGCAGAAGTCCGAAAAAGATATCCACCAAAATATCTTCACCCAGACCAAAACTCCAAAAAAACCATTTCCAGACTTAAAATTGTCATTACCACCACCATCAATAACAAATTATCATCGTTTATCGACGAATCTCATACCATACAATGCCTTTTATTATCTAGCATGGCATTGAAGGTTGCAAAGGGTGTCGCGCACTCATAACCGGCAATATCCCGGAAATTTCTAATGAAGATTTTGGCTATGTTAGCACACGTCGAAGTATAGACATATCATTGTTAATCAATTGTCTGTATGAATATACAATTTGAGTTGTAAGTAACACGCTAACTATTGAAAAATTGACACTTGATTTGCTGTAAAGAATCCAAATAATATCAATACCATGTCAAATGCTACCCAATCAAGCTCATGGACGTCGTTCCTTAAATCTATTGCTTCGTTTAATGGAGATTTGTCTTCATTAACGGCACCTCCATTCATCTTATCGCCAACTTCATTGTCGGAGTATTCACAATACTGGAGTGAACACCCAGATTTGCTTATAGAGCCCAACTTTTTGTTGCTGACCGAGGGGGCCGATAAGTCTGAGGAGGAAGCGATGGCATTAAAGAGGATGATTGCAGTTACAAAATGGTTTATTTCCACATTAAGATCACAATATTGTTCAAGGAGTGAGACGATGGGATCGGAAAAGAAGCCCCTCAACCCATTCTTGGGAGAAGTCTTTGTTGGAAAGTGGTCTGATGAATCGAAGGAAGGTAAGCTCGGAGAAACAGTGTTGATATCAGAGCAAGTATCGCACCATCCACCGGTAACAGGATATGCTATCTATAACAAGAAGAACAACACTGTATTACAAGGATACAATGGAATCAGAGCCACTATTTCGACCACGTCTATTAATGTCAAACAATACGGCCACGCTATATTAGAATACAAAGACTTAAACGAGTCGTACTTGATCACATTACCACCATTACACATTGAGGGATTGATCACGGCGGCGCCATTTGTAGAATTGGAGGGTACTTCGTTCATCCAGGCGTCCAATGGGCTCATTGCGACGGTTGATTTCACCGGCAGAGGTTACTTCTCGGGAAAGAAGAACACATTCAAAGCTCGTATTTTCCGTGACAAGCTTTCCAGTGGAAACAAGACCAACGCATTGGTTACAGCCGCTGGCCAGTGGTCCGGCAAGTCGTATATTGGTAAGGGATCTGAAGCCCCTTCCAAGGGCGAATTATTCTACGATGCCCACAATACTGAGGCCGAGCATTTGATTGTCAAGCCGATCGAGGAACAACATGACTTGGAAGCCAGAAAAGCATGGCAAAAAGTGGCCGAAGCCATCAAAAAGAGTGACTACGACATGATTCACCAGGAAAAGTCCCTTATCGAAAACAACCAGCGTGAATTGAGAAAGAAAGAAGAAGAGGCAGGGTCCAAATGGGAAACAAGGTGGTTTGACAACGTTGATTATGTCGCATCCGAAGATCTCAACGATCCGTTCACGAATTTGACCAACTTGGCCAGCTTGTCCATCCACAACGCCCCATCGGGGTCCTTGAAGAGCTCCAAATACGACAAGGGAGACGCTAAGCACTGGAGAGTCAATTTCACCAAGTGGGAGAACGAAGCCGAAATCAAAATCTAGTTTCGTGCTCCTCCATCCGTCGTGAGTTCTCCCTCACAATTTCTAGCCTTCATACTTTCTATGCTAATAATTATTTATCTAGTACGCTACACCTGTTTAATTTACCATTTGTAATACATGGTTCAACCGTTGATATCTGCCTGTAGAAGTTTCCTATGCATATCCGTCGTTAGCGTATATCCGACTACTTACGTATACCTTACGTATACTTGCAACATTGCTGCGAATCGCCATTTACCCTCTTATTACCCTCCATTACCCCTAATTACCCTCTAATATTCCCTACACCACACAGATTCCCATATTAAGTCTCCTATAATTACTCCCTAATTGCCTCTGATGTCCCCCGTCTCCACCTTGCCTACAATTACCGTATTCTACAAAACTCATCTCTTATGCTACCATAGTAGGGCTAGCACCAACCCTAACACCTAATGCAACAGTAGTCACATGAACTATTCCCGCGTTTTTTCATTTATATAATCGTCACCCGCACGCATTTGTGAGAAAACCCTTACACCCATAGTAAATCGGATTATTACACAAAAACACTTTTTTTTTCGTTTTCCTGACTCAATGCCTGGCTCAGTTTGTGTTAGTACTGGGCAAAAGTTCTTAAAACTATTCGAAAAATTTTCGAAGTTAGTTACATTTAATTTGTTAACTTATCACTGATATTCAATTAGTTAAAATGGCTGAATCACACAGATGTATGTTAATGATTAATAATAGAGAGTTTGTTGACCATAGGCAAAGGTATTATTGCCCAAGAAATGAGTTTTAAAGGTTGAAGAGTGAAAAATTAAGATTGCACCTTGAAAATGAAAAATGGGAAATGTGGTGGCAGAAGAGTGGAAAATGTGTAGAATAATGCAACAGGACGACAATAACCATGAAAAGATTGTCGGTGGTGGGATAGAAGACACGAGAGGTGTGAAAGGTACACGGGTGGAAATTTGGAAAAGTGGAAAATTTTCAATATGGCGATCAAGCGTTGGAGGAGCTTAGAATATGAACAGGGGATATAGCAAGAGCCATCGGCCAACAAACAACTCTGAAAAACAAGAATATCTTGTTTTAGTATATTAAGGGAAAACCAGTACTAACAAATTCTAGTATACGTTAAAGGTAAGCACTTGTCATACCAACGTTCTAAACATGTTAACAACCCAAACGTTTCTTTAATTCAAATTGAAAACGTCGGTACTCCACAAGATGCTAAGTTCTACTTAGGTAAGCGTATTGCCTACGTCTACCGTGCATCTAAAGAAGTCAGAGGTTCTAAGATCAGAGTTATCTGGGGTAAGGTCACCAGAACTCACGGTTCCAACGGTGTTGTCAGAGCTAACTTCAAGAAAAACTTACCAGCTAAAACTTTCGGTGCCTCAGTCAGAATCATGTTGTACCCATCTAACATCTAAATCAACTCAACAATAGAGTAATTAACACTATATATATTATTCCAACTTGCAAGAGGGTGCTTAAGTTTATATCTTAGGTTGTATTTTTTTGTCAGTGTGTATAAAAATGATTTTTATTTTTATTTTCTCTAACTGCTCTTAATAAAACGTTTAATGTTCTAGAAAGTGGTTCATACCGTTAGTGAACTTGATTTTACAAGTGATTTTTACAACACATTGGCATACTGTTATTATTTTCTTTATTGTTAGACTTGTTTAGGCTTATGTTTATGTATATTACTTATCAAAGTATGTTGTTTGCATTGTAAGTGGAAAATTGATTCGAAAATGTGTTCTTGTAGTAGTTTTGTAGTGGAGGCTTTTCTGCAGGTCGATATTATTTACACTTGTTATTAATGAACTATAGTAAATAAACAATAATATTGAGTCCTGGCGTGTTGTAAATCTATGGTTTGAAAGATATAATGGCTAAGAACAAGAAGAAACAGTCGAAAGCCCAGAATCTGAACCAGGCTACATCTAGTCCTGAAAATGAGGCGCCTCAAAACAATAATAATGGACAAGCTGAACATGAACAAGTGCTGGAAGAAATGACCCAAGAGGCGGAATCAGATGCTCCAAACTCGACGGATGATAAGCAGAAGGATTTGGAAGCTGGTGAGCTTCAAAAAAAGATCGATGAATTGACGTTGGCGTTGAAAGAGAAAGATGACCAACTAGCCGAAAAGGATAAGGCTTTACTGAAGGCTAGCAGTTCAACCGACGAAAAAGCAAGCTTAAATGGAAACGACTCATCGAAAGTAAAGGAATTGGAAGACAAATTGTCTCAAATAGAAAAGGAACGGGATGAAACAAAGTCGTCGTACGACACGTTGTTAAGCAAATTATCGTCCATGAAATCTGTGTTTACCAAGATCAAAGAGTCACAGCGCGAGCTTGAAGAGACCAAAGAGACGTTGGAAGAATTAAGAACCGAGAATTCTGAATTGAAGGAAAAGAATGAAACTTCTGGCAGTGAAATTGAACGATTAAACGTAACCATTAAAAAATTAACAGAGGAAAGCTCAGATTTAAATAGCGAATGTGATCGTTTGAGCAGCTCGTTGACCAAATTGAGAAGGGAATTTCAAAGCAAAGACGAATCACTTCTGGATGAAAAATACAATTTGGAAAACACCAATTCGAGGTTAACTAAAAAGATCAATGAATTGAAACTTGAATTGAGCGAGGTAACCATAAGCAGGGATGAAGCGAAGATGGAAACCAAGAATTTAAATCTTACCATTGACGAGTTAAAAGATAAATTACAGTCTAGAGAGGCTGATATCAAGGACTTAGAAGGTAAGATCACCAATCACACTCAATCAATATCCGAGAAAGATTTGGAAATAGAAGCTCTCAAACAAGACCATAAATCCGCAATTGACGAATTGAAACAAAAGATCGAGTCATTAAACCAAGAAAAAGCTCTGGTAGATACTATGTTACAGGAAAAGATCACCAAGTTATCCCAATTAGAAATAGAAAATGAAAAAGTCAGCAAACTCGAAGCAGATGTAAATAGCAAACAGTTGATCATAGGGAAATTGCGTCACGAAGCAATCATTTTAAATGAGCACTTAACAAAGTCATTGACCATGCTTAAGCAACAACTGAGCAACCTGAACAATACGATCGACAAAGAATTGATCTCAAATGTTGTTATAAGTTTCTTACAGTTCCCTCGTGGAGACACAAAAAAATTCGAAGCTTTACAATTAATAAGTGCATTACTTGAATGGGATGAATCTCAAAGAGTCAGTGCTGGATTAAGCCATAATCAACAATCTCAACGTAATACTAATGATACAAATGAGGATAAACCAGCAAGACAAAGTTTTGTTTCTTTATGGACCGATTTCTTAGAAAAGGAATCAGAGAAAAAATAGACAACTTGCATACTGCTACTCTGTAATTACATACAGCAAGCCTATATAACAATAATGATATATCCTGTAATAGATTTTGCACAATTAGAATATATATTTCATCATAATACTAAATTCAAGCGTGTCAGAATTTAAGCGCGTATACGTAAAATAAAATCATCTACAAAATTCATTAGGATAGTTTGGAATTCAATATTTAGGTGATTCATACTTAGACGATGGTTGATATAAGAGAGTTCTTTGGGAATTCTTCTTCCAAGAAGTCAAGTGGAGATGTAAGTATCTTTTTTTAGTATCGTCTCTTGTTAATTGAATCGTTTATTAACTAGTTTAGAAAAAGACACCAAGCAAAAGAACATCTAATCCTAAGAATGATGTAATTGAAATTGAAAGTGATGATAATAAACCAAAGAAAATAGATGCAAATAGTAAATCAAAGGCTACAACTAAGAAAACGCCATCCCCAAGGAAAGGAACTAAGACAAAGTCAAATTATGTGAACTTGGATTCTGATTTTGATGACGATAGTGAGGATGATTTCAAGCCAGATAATGAAGAAGAGGAAGACGATGATGAGTTTGAAGATGAGAAAGGAGAGAATGAAGATGATGATTTAGAAGAGATCGCAAAACCACCCTCACCACCTCCTAAACCTACACCTAAGAAACGAGCTAGGGCTGATTCGGCTTCACCAAAGAAAACTTCACCAACCAAGAAGCAGAAGGCAGATGCAGTTAAGTCGTATCCAAAAACAGGAGCATCGGCAGATGAAATCTTGGCTACAATTCCCGATGCAGAGTTGCCAGATACAGAAGATACTAAAGATAAGCCATTCCAATTTTTTCAACAAAGAAAAGCAGATGGACCCCAACCGAGTGGAGAAGATTTGGAAATACCAGAAGCACAACCAAACTGTTTATCTGGATTAACCATGATTTTCACGGGTGTTTTACCCAGACTCGAAAGAACAGCTGCCGAAAACTTAGCTAAGAAGTATGGTGCTAAAGTCACAAAATCCATCCTGGGCAAAACAAGCTTAGTAGTTATCGGAGAAGAAGCTGGACCATCTAAAGTACAAAAAATAAAGAAGAATAAGATTAAAGCAATTACAGAAGACGGTTTTATACAGCTCTTACAAAGTATGCCTGCGGAAGGTGGAGATGGAGAATCAGCTATGGAAGCACGCCGGAAAAGAGAAGCAGAAGAACGTAAAATAATTGAGCAGGCAGAAGTAGAAGAAAGGAAAGCACGGGCAGAAGAAAAGGCTGCTAGCCAACCTCAAGTTAAATCTGAAGTTGATCCTTCTCGTGCAGAAAGTCCCAAAAGAGTCATTCCTAACAGCGAGAAGCTTTGGACAGTTAAATATGCACCTAATGATATTGCTCAATTGTGTGGTAATAAAGGCCAAATCAATAAGTTGAAAACCTGGTTATCAAACTGGTTTGAAAATGCGAAGCATGATTTTAAAAATCCTGGACCAGACGGCTCAGGCATTTTTAGAGCGTGTTTAATTAGTGGACCACCGGGTATTGGAAAAACTTCTGCTGCCCATTTAGTAGCCAACAGTTTAGGCTTTGATGTTTTGGAAAAAAATGCATCAGACGTTAGGTCAAAATCCTTGTTAAACACTAACATTAAGTCTGTTTTAAATAACACTTCTGTCGTGGGATTCTTTAAACATAGACATGATGAAGAACAGCATGTCAATGATAAGAAATTCTGTCTCATTATGGATGAAGTTGATGGTATGTCAAGTGGTGATCATGGTGGTGCAGGTGCATTATCAGCATTTTGCCGCATTACAAAAATGCCTATGATTTTAATCTGTAACGATAAATCATTACCTAAGATGAGGACATTTGACAGAGTTACGTATGATTTAGCATTTAGAAGACCTACAGAAACAGAAGTGAAAGCAAGATTAATGACTATTGCTCATAGAGAGAAAATTAAATTGGATCCAACGGTTATTGGCCAATTAGTACAAGTTACAAATCATGATATCAGACAAATGATCAATTTGTTATCGACCGTTTCTTCAACACAAAAATCAATTAGTCATAACGAAAGTAGGGAATTCTCAAAGAGCTGGCAGAAGCAGACCGTTTTGAAACCATTTGATATCACAGGCAAATTGTTAAATGGTCAAATTTATAACCCAAGTTCCAATCACACTTTAAACGATAAGATAGACTTATATTTCAATGATATAGATTTCACACCATTGATGATACAAGAAAATTATCTCTCTACTAAGCCCACTAATGTTAAATCGACTCTAGACCATTTGGAGAGAGTCGCACGGGCTGCAGACGATATTTCCCAATCTGATCATGTTAATTCATTGATAAGGTCGAGCGAACAACAATGGAGTTTATTGCCGTTCCATGCAGTTATGTCTTCAGTGAAACCTTCGCTGGAGGTTGCAGGTAACTTCACGCAGAGAATTAATTTTGCCGGATGGTTGGGGCAAAACTCCAAGGCTATGAAGTATCAAAGATTATTACAAGAGTTGCAATACCACACAAGATTAAGAACTTCTACAGATAAAGCGCAATTGAGATTGGATTATTTACCATTATTAGTTAAAAAATTGGCTGATCCTCTTTTACAATATGGTGAAGATGGAATTGAAGAAGTCATGGACATTATGGATTATTACTATTTAACCAAAGAAGACTGGGAATCGCTTATTGATTTTGGCGTGGGCCCTGCAAAGGGCGAATTGTTATTGAAAAAGATTCCTGCGAAAGTTAAAACAGCCTTCACTAGAAAGTACAATGGTAAATCACACCCAGTTGCAATCTACAAAACTGGTAATTCCGTGGGAGCCGGTGCCGGTGCTCGTAAACAAAAAGTTGACTTTGAAGACGTTATTGAAGATGATACTAATATTAAAGATGACGAAGAGGAATCTGTAGATTCCGACAAAATAGATACCAAAAAGGATAAATTAATTAAAGAGGTGAAACCTAAAAAATCCACAACAAAGAAGAAACCCGCAAAAAAGAAATAACTTATATATCGAGTAATTATGTTAGTAGGTTACATTCACATTGTACTTTATTTATACTTCTTCACTATATATATGATTCTGTATTAATAAGCTCGCTAACTCTAAAGCATTCATGGATGGCACTTAATATAATAGACAGACGTGTTCGTCTTCTTCTACGGCTCTTGTAAATCAGTAAATTTTTTTCATCCATTTCGCATTTTTATATCAAAGAGCTTTTAGAATTAACTATAAGGATAGAATACTAGTTCATTTTAACTTAATGATTTCTGATCAATGTCAAATCAAGGAACAATATATAGTATACCAAATAATAAGAAACCAAATAATAATAAATTGCCCAATTTATTAATACCATCACCAGTTTCAATTAACAAATCAGATCAAACCAATAAACAACCTAGGCGAAAACCACCACCGATAGATTTTCTGAGAATTCAAGGGGCATATTCAAATACTCCTGATACTATATCGCCAAATCCATCTAGCGGGACTCATAGTGGTATACAAAGCGCCGCTAGTGATCTACTGGAAAATTTAAAAGCACAGAATATTGAATGTTCTAACCAGGATAATGAACAGAGTAAGAATAATGACGAAAATATACAGAAAAGAGTAGAAGATTTAACGCCAGAAGACTGGAATAGATTGGCTAATGATAGTCAAATAATAGAGCTTAATAAATTGGGAGAAGGAAATGGAGGTAGCGTATCGAAATGTACATTAGTAAACGGATCACAGGTATTTGCTTTGAAATTAATTAACGCAGACCCTAATCCAAACATCCAAAAGCAAATCATAAGGGAATTGCAATATAATCGGGTATGTGACTCACCAAATATCGTCAAATATTATGGTACTTTCATGGTAGAAAAGCAACTGATGATTGGTATTTCTATGGAATATATGGGAGGCAGGTCATTAGATGCCATTTATAAGAGAGTTATTGAACTAGATCCTACAAACAGAATCAACGAAAAAGTGTTAGGCAAAGTTGCTGAGTCAATTTTAACGGGTTTAAACTACTTGCACCAGCAGCGCATTATCCACAGAGATATCAAGCCATCAAATATTCTTTTAGACAGCGAGGGAAATATCAAGCTATGTGATTTTGGTGTTAGTGGTGAAGTTGTGAATTCATTGGCTACTACATTCGTAGGAACACAATACTATATGGCCCCCGAGAGAATAATGGGTAAGCCGTATACTGTAAGTTGTGATATTTGGTCTCTAGGTCTCACTTTACTCGAAGTTGCAACTTGTAAGTTTCCCTTCATCACAGACGATAGCATGCTCGGTCCAATTGAGCTATTGTCGTTAATCTTGGAGTACGAGCCTAAGTTGAATGACATTCCTGAACAAGGCATCTACTGGAGTGATTCGTTCAAAAATTTCATAGGATATTGTTTGAAAAAGAACAGTGAGGAGAGGCCAAGTCCTAGACAAATGTTGAGTCATCCATGGTGTATCAGTCAACTGAAAATTAAAGTTCGGATGGATAAATTCGTGAAGAAATTATGGGGTCAATTGGAATAGAACTAGCTTATATGTTAATGCTTTAAAACGATCTCATATATCAGTATGGGACAAAATATTTATTACAGATTGAAAATACAAGGGCCGAGATTTCAATACTTTAGCCACGCCAATAATTATAATTTAAAATATGAATAGAAGTATATTATAATTTGTTGTAGGTTATTTGTTTGAACACTTATTTTAAGTAATATGATTAGCTTAATTCAGTGACAATCAATACCAATGAGTATGTTAACAGTCATCTTCTATCTTCTCTCTGTAGAGCTTTTGTACTAAGGATACTTCTTATAACCAGACTATATTTTCTGATATCCATTCATACACACGTTAAGAGCCGAAAAACGTAAAGAGTATGCCAAAGTGGAGATTCCACCCTCAATCTTAGGATTATATCCCCTAGATTGTATCAAGTCATTGAAAGTAGACTAACTGGGAATATCTTTAAATAAATTGACGAGTTTATTGAAACATCTTCTACCAAATAGTAAATAAGCGTGGCCATACGCTTACTAAAACATTCATTCTTCTTGGTATCACGGCTTGTAGATTCTCTACAGAGATAGGCGATTTGGTCGCTTAATAAAAGGTGAAAAAGATATAAGTAGTACACAGATTAAAAAAGAATCGGATCTGAGACTTTCCGAAAACGTTTATCTTGATATCTTATCTGCTCATAAACGAGAGCACAGATAAGCTGATGATCGGCAGTACTACTTCCTATCAGCACAACCCCATGCTATCTTTAAACGATACATGTATTACTAAAATGTACTCTAGTACTATTTTAAATACTATAGAATATAAATAGTAGTCTGGGTTAACTTAATGTCGAATCATATTAGATTCAATGAAGGAAGAAGACTAAGTGATCAATGAGTGATTCTGAAAAATTGAGCTACGCTAATGTGCATGTGCATGTAGGCTCATCTGAAAAAGATAGCGGAATAGAAAGCATAGGACATAAACAAGATAAAAGGGTTGGCAATGATCATGTTGACGATGATCTTGTTTCCATTGAGGTGAATGAAATTTTGAATGAAAAGGAAGCCAACAAGAAATTAAGATGGAAAATTGATTATAGAATAATGCCATTCTTGATGCTCATTTACGGGTTGCAATACTTAGATAAGACTTTGTTAAATTATGCGGCCGTAATGGGGATCAAGGATCATCTACGAGGAAACGAATTTAGTAATACGGGTACTATATTTTATGCTAGTTATCTTGTAACTGAACCTTTTGCCGGCCTTATGATTCAGAAACTTCCAGTTGGTAGATTATTAGGGTCTATTGTGGTTCTTTGGGGCATTATTACTAGTTGCCACGCTGCTGCGAAAAGTTATTCAGGATTGATTATCGTCAGAACTCTTCTTGGAATATTTGAAGCACCTGTTGCAGGATGTCTTCTTGCAATAACGAGCATGTGGTGGAATAGACGTGAACAAACCAAAAGAACTGGCTTATGGTACTTGCAGATTGGCGTCGCTCAAATAGTTGGAAGTTTGATTTCGTTTGGCTTTCAACAGGTTCGCTCTACTAGCATTGAAAGTTGGCAAATATTGTTCATTTTTATGGGTGCATTCACCTCGCTAGTTGGTATAATAGCTTTTTTTTATTTGCCTAATGATATTAGTAGCTGCAAATTTTTAACTGAAGAAGAAAAGGAGGCTGCAATTGAACATATCAAAGTGAATCAAACCGGCCAGAAGAATAAAAAGTTCAAATGGTATCAGGTTAAAGAATTGCTATTATATGATAAACAGACTTGGGTCTTACTAATGATTACTACACTTACAATGATCGGTAATGGTGCAGTGTCAGTTTTTGCAAGCGTTATTATTAAATCATTTGGTTTCTCAAATAAAGCTTCAACAATAATCCAGATTCCTTCGGGAGTTGCTACCATAACTGGTACATTAATATCTTGTTATTTAGCAGGTTATATTGGCCACAGAGCATATCTTTTAATGCTGGTTTGCATACCTGCATGTCTAGGTGCTATCCTACTTTTGGTGTTGGACAATGAATATAAAGTTGGAAAGCTTTTCGGGGTCTACTTATTAAACTTTAGTAGTTCTGTTCTCCCGGTAATATACAGTTGGAATTCTGTAAATACTTCGGGGTATACGAAGGCCACTATGCGAAATGCATTAACATTAATTGCCTTCTGTATAGGTAATTTGATTGGACCCCAGATATTCAGAGACAAAGATGCTCCTAATTACACACCTGCTAAGATTGTTCTTATAGTTTCAATGAGCTGCCCAATTTTTCTTGCATTGGTTCTTCGCCAAATAGCTGTAAGAGAAAATAGAAAGAGAGATTCTGTGGGATCAGTTGGGTGCAGATATGACGTTATGAACTTAGACTTAACAGATATTGAAAATAAGAGCTTTAGATATGAGTACTAGTAAGTATGTTTATATTTTCATAAATTAATGTATATGAGTGAATTTAAGAATAGTTCAAGAGAGGTGACCATGATATCGTATTGGTTCGGCTGCAATCAATGCCGGCGTTGTTTCTTTTCCAATTGCGTATTCAAGTGATCCCGCTATCTAAAATGCTTCGCTAGCGATAGCTGAAATAGTATCTCCTATTCAATATTAGTTTTCTAACGATCCAATAAATTTTTTGCTCACTATCTTTTATGTGGAAGTACGCTTTCCGTTATCTATTGTTTATCGGTGAAATATATTCTCAGAATATCATCAATAATGGATAAGTTAACATTATATAATGAAATAAAATGCACTAATACTAGGAGTTAGGATGTTTGATTAAAGTGTAACAAATAAATAATTTCCATTATGGAAGGTCCTGCTAATTCTAGGCGTTCAACGGTATATTCGGCAAAGGGTATGGTATCATCTACCCAACCGCTTGCAAATTCCGCTGGAATTAAAGTCATGTCAAAAGGTGGTAATTGCATTGATGCATGCATTGCAATTTCAGCGTGTTTATGTGTATTAGAACCGTCATCCACTGGTATTGGGGGCGATTGTTTTGCTTTATTTTATAAGAATAGCGACAAGAAAGTATATGGTCTAAATGGAACAGGTAGGTCTGCATCAGAACTTAATATCGATTGGCTTAACACGAACCATCCAGATCATATTTTACCTAGTAAGAGATTTAAAGATGACTCTGTGTTCAAGGTTCAAGTACCTGGACACATCGCTGGATGGTTCGATCTACACGAAGCTTGGGGTAGTGGGAAAGTCACCATGGAAGACATTTTAGAACCAGCAATTGATCTAGCAGAAAATGGCTTCGTTGTTTCGCAAATAAGTGCATATCTTTGGAAAGAGGCGGAAGGGAAATTGAAGACTCAGAACAACTGTGATGATTTATCTATTTTCCTTCCTAATGAAGATCTCACGGCACCGGTAAAGGGTCAGTTTATGACGAATACTTATCTAGCAGATACCTTAAAGAAAGTTGTAAAATTTGGCAAGAAGGGATTTTATGAAGGCGAAGTAGCTGAATCAATGGTTAAAGAGTTATCGAAAAGAGGATCATTAATTTCAATGAGTGACCTAGCTAATCATACATCAACCTTTGTCGAGCCTATTTCACTTTCAATTCTTGACCATAAGCTATGGGAAATACCACCGAGTGGTTCAGGTATTATAGCATTACTAACGTTAGGTCTTATTGATCAATTAGATAAGAAAGGCACATTGCGGATAAGAAAAATGAAGCATAATTCTGTGGAATATTTACATATGATAATTGAATGCTTGAAGCTTAGTTTTAAAGATTCAGATGAATATGTTAATGATTATGAGTTCTTTATCAAAGAATACAACTTGGACCAATCAGTGTCTCTCGAAAACTTGTTACAACCAGAGTACCTTGCAAAGCGTATGGAACAATTCAGTGTGGATAAAATCATTTCGAACCACGAAGTTGGATATGGCATTCCAAATCCAATGTTCAAGTCAGATACAGTTTACATGTCAGCCTCGGACTCCGAAGGCAATGCATGTTCGTTTATTAGCTCTTTATATGAAAACTTTGGGAGTGGAATACTTGTTCCAGATAGAGGTTTTGCTTTACAGAACCGGGGAGGTAACTTTAATTTGAACCCAAAGAGCAAGAATTGTCTCGAAGGGAACAAAAGATCTTATCACACTATTATCCCTGGCATGATCACTATTCCTTCGAAGTTATCACCGCTGAAAGAAGATTTATTTGCCAGCTACGGTATTATGGGTGGATATAATCAACCACAAGCACACGTGCAAGTATACTTGAATATGATACTTTTCAATATGAATCCGCAAGAGGCATTGGATGCACCAAGAATCTCATTGTTTCCACATCCTGACTTTGAACACACAGATTTAGGCCTTGGATCTGATGGGCCAACCAGTAGGGCCGTTACTTGTGTCGGAATTGAAGATGGAGTTGCAACGGACGTAATTGAAGGACTAATCAAGTTAGGTCATGAAACCAAAATTTTTCGGGGTAATGAAAGGAAACTCTTTGGAAGGGGGCAAATAATTCGTAAAGAATCGGGACAAGAAACTAAGGGAAAATTAGTATATAGTGGTGGCAGTGATATGAGGGGTGATGGTGCTTCTGTTCCTTTGATCTGAAGATAAATTGTATGTACGATTATCAATTTATTGTTCAAATGAAACCTAAATTATTTGTAGTTCAATAATTGGGTATTTGTGGATATATTCAACAACATGCTTCTCAATGCAAGTACTTGCAGCCTACAAACATATAAAACGTATAACGACGGCCTAAACTGTCAAGATTTCTTCCAAAATATATATATTATACTATTACTTTTACCTTATTGATTTCGAAAAAAAAAGAGAGAATTTTCACAAATTAAAGTAAATTGATACATGCCTATCTTCCGGAAGTACGATATCCATAATCACATCGATAATATCAACCTACGAGCAGTTAATGAAAAGGTGTTATCAACAGATTCAAATATTCTGCATATAAAAGATAAGAACATTAAACAAGCTTATTCAATTTAAGCAAGGCATTTCCTTCTCTTCTTATGATGTCATTATATCATGATTTAATAGGATATAATATATGAAAATTGTGGGTGAAGGTACTGCTAATATTAAAAAAAGAAAGGGTGTGTCAGATGGTGATAGAAAAAGAGCTACATATAGTTGTGATCGCTGTAAGGTAAAGAAGATTCGGTGTGATAGGCTAGATTGTAATAGAGTGAAGTATGATAGAACCACATCATGTGTACAATGTAATGAGTCTAACATAATGTGCACTACAACTGCACCAAGGAAGAAGAGAACCTACTATTCAATGAGCGATACTTCAAGGTATCAGTTGAAATGCTTGATATGCATTGCCAAAGCAATTTTTCCTGACAAGAATCCAAATGATCTAAACGATTTGTTCGATATTGCCGAATGTTTAAATATTGAATTACCAGAAGGCAATAAAGGATTTGATGATAATGGAAGGCATGATGTGGAAAGTTTTACAGACGTTTCAAGGTTACAGGATGGCGAAATGGACGAAAGTATTGATCATACAAATCAAGTACACAACAAAACAAGCTCTTTGGTTCTGAAGCCGGTTACCACAGATCGAAATGAAAATGCTTCCTCTTATGGATTAGAAGGAACACTGGGATTACTAAAAGCTCTTCTTGGAATCACTGCGAAGGTACCAGAAAACGCTTATAAAGAAGACGACGAACTTCTTAACCAGAAACTTGAAAAAGCTTCACCAATTAATGTTAATATTGAAACAATTCTGGAATTGTTTCAGGCTCGGAATTTTCATCCGTCATCTTTAATATCGAAATCTGATGCTGATTATTATGTGAACTTTTTTTTTGAAAACGTCCATCCTGGATATTTTATTTTCGAGGAACAAGAGTTTAGGAGGAAACATGATTGTTTTTTTAGAGATATTGGCTCATATAAACCATGCGATAGTGTGACAGTCATTACCAATGAGCAAATATGTTGCATCTACATGGTTTGGATCTTGGGGAAAGAATTTAGCCTCTCAATACAAAAAGATATTTCGGACAACATTCTAAATCTGTGTCTCAGTGTTGTAAGGCTTTTACTAGGCGATATTATCATACATCCTTCGCTAGAAGGGATAAGACTGGTTTATCTTATTGCCTTGTACTTTGAATCACAGAAGAAGAGGGAAACTTCATGGCAGTTATTTGAGTTAGCTTCTCAACAATGTATTAGCTTGCGATTTCATCGGCAAGCTGCCATTTCGAGTTATCCTGAGAATATTCAAGATGAGATTAAAGTTGTCTGGTGGTCAATTTTTCGAATTCAAATGAATATCAATTCTTCATTGGGTAGAGCTCCGTCAGTCCCAATTGAAACCATAGATATTGGCTTACCAAGCCTCATTACGATAAAAGATGAATTGTTTAGAGATTATTTTGCGTCCTCAGTCGGCTTATTCAAAATAATGTATAAAATTCTAAATCTAAGAAGGAATTTATATATTAGCAATGAACCGCTAAGCATTGGTAACATTGATAGTCTAACCCAAATCAAGATGGAATTAAGTAAATGGTTTAGTGGATTGAGCCAATTGTTGAAAGAATATTGGGTAATGAGGCCGGTAAAAAGGTACCAGTTGAAGTTGCATCTACAATATCATTATCTTTGCATAACATTAACATTGCCGTACTTATTGTACATATCAAAAAGTTTGAAAGAGGTAGAGTTAGCAAATTATCAGAATTTGATCGAAAGCTTATGTCAAGGGATTAAAGCAGCAGAAACTATATGTGATGTGATCTATTATTCTGAAAAGAGTGGACAGTTCAACGGATTGTTACATTATGATATGTTTTATGGCTATAATGCAATGATGGTTTTAATATTGACTTATGTATTAATCCACGACCAAACTGGTTCAACTCACCAATATCGGTCGAATTGCACCTACTTCAGAAAAACTTTAAGCGATTTTGGTATTGACCGATCATCCAATTTACGGGCCATTCATCGAATGCATCTTGTGAACGTTAAGCATTCTAGCCATGTAGAAGGCTTGATGAAAGAGGCATGCGAGAATATAAAGTTTATGATAAAGCGGTTTGGTCTCCTAAAGGTTTTAAATACCAAATATGGTTCGCCCAGAAATGAGACTTGCAATTCTTCTTTATCTGCTGATACAGATGATGATGACAATAAGTTTGTTCCACTTTCTCCCAGCAATTCTTCTATTTATGGACTTAATTTATTTGTGAAGGATACCGAAAATCAGGAATGTGACCTTTTCCTGTTCGGCTACAGTGATTTTGAGTTATCGTCAATCATTTTTAATGAGAACTTTCGTTCTCACCTGGAACAGGAATAGCTCCTTGTCTATGAAAAGTATCACTCTCACACTAAGGTACTTTTCATGCGATCATGAAACCCTAACCAAATCATTTAGAATCTATACACATACTATAAAATAAGATTATTTTTCATAAGCCAAATCTGGTCGTACTTAATTATATAATAATTGCTTGCAGCTGAGGAATCTAATAAGTCAATAGGTTGTTTATTATCGATGTCCAAACCAATCTAAATGTAGAACAATTTCAGTTGACAATTGGAACAATCATCAAATATTTTGTAAAGTTCAATTCTCATATAAAAGTAAATTTGTAAATTACAATGGTTTATTAGTAAATAATATTTTCTGTTCTGTCAGGTTTGAAAAACTGACATAAATGTACTATTAACATAGTGTGAATGAGTTTATGCTGCATTTCTGGACTATATTAGGATGTCTTTTATAATGACACAAAACCACCGAAGGAATTTTCTCAAACTCACCTTTATCCAATCAAAGAAGTGTTAAAAACACTACAGCATAATCAATAGTAATTAATTAATAGCACTAGTAGATTATTACAATATGCCAGTTCCATTTGAAGGTTTAATACCATATGCTATTATGGCAGCCTTTTTTGGCGTCGCCGGTCATGGTGTTGGTTTCGTTAGATACTGGGACAACGGTTGGAAAAATGATAGATTCAACTTAGATTCGTGGGATGAAAAGATGATGGAAAGAGACTTCTTGTTAACAGGAGTAAAGAGAGGGCAGAGTAGTGAAGCTGTAGCTCCTGAACATTTCAAGACGGCAGACGTCCAATTACAAAGATACTGGACACCATACAGAGACCAATACTTTGTTTTCAGAGAAAGATTATACAAGGGATACGTCACCGGTGTGTGGGACTTTTCATGATAGTGTTGAAGATATTTATCGTAATTATAGGTTAAATATTTGCATTATTTTTACATACTCATTAAATAAAAAACTGTTTTAAGATTTGGTACGGAAATGAGCCTTTATCAGGTACAATTAAATGTAGAGAATCAATGAATATCTTCGCTGTAAGAATTAGAGTTGGCTACATGATTTATAATTAAAAATGAAATTGAAAATGAAAATATACGTAGTGGGCTATATTAAATCTCCCGATGCTCTCGATGATATATGGGGATATGGGCGAATTGTATATACGGGTCTAAGCGAATTCATTTGAAATCTTTATAGGTCCATTTTTCAGTGATCTTTGGTGTGTATCTTCTTCTCTTGGCTACTGGAACTCTTGTTTCAATTAAACCATTTTCTTGTAAGTTGATCATAGAATCATAAAATAAATTACCTTCAGGTTTCAAATTCTTTAAATTATTGGTAAGCTCATCAGACAATTTTACCTCTAAAGGTCTGGTTATGGAATCGTACTTAAATAACTTCTTTGTTTTCTTTGATTTTGATTTTGTAGTTTGTTTTGCTTCATGTTTTGCTGATACCAATTCATTATACTCATCTAATTTCGCTAATTCCTTGATTTGATGCTTTAATTCCTTCAATTGTTGTTCTAACTCCATTCTTTGCTTATGCTTAGTTTCTCTGTTTCTCTTTGACTTTGTCTTAATCTTAACTTGTGTTGGCTTGTTTATCGATAACTTAAAATCTTTGTCAACGTCTTCTTCTTCATCTTCCTCATTTTGCTCGTCTTCAGATGATGCCTCTTCATTTTCATCCAAGTTGGCAATTAAGTTTTTGATACGCTGTTGGTGATCAATGAGTTCTTGACGTTTCAATTCCTTCTCGTGTTCAGTAGTATATTCTTTATTTATCAAAGCTTTCCAAGAAGCCAAAGATGGGTTATAAGATTTTCCTGCATCAACCTGTTTCTCTTGTTCGCTCAACCTAATAGCTTCTGTCTTCATTGTTTTTGGTGCATTCTTAGCTTTGGTATGTCCACTGGAGGACTTTTTAAGTAAAATCTCTGGTGTATTATCAACAGGTTCTTCACCCCAAAGATCTTCATTCTTTGCTCTAAATAACCCATCTTTGTCAACTCTTGTTTTTAACTTGGATTCCCCATTCACCTTTCCGGATAACTTCATCAACCTGTGCACTTCATGCTTGTTAACACCTTGGATTTTCCTGTTATTTCTCTCGATAGCCAAAGGCTTCACTTTCGATTTATTCGACAAGATCTCAGTACTCTTTAATTTTTTTCCTGATTTTCCTCCTATGGATACATCTCCTTCCGTATCTATTATGAAATCATCATTATCATCTCCAAGAAGTCTCTGTCTAGTTTTTGCTTCTTCTAACCCTTTTTCAACATCATCGATATCAATATTTTTCCTCCATGACTTCTTCCCCTTTCTTGACCTTTGCAGCGTAGTTTTAGGTCTATTTTGTTCCATATTTACCTTGTTATCTATATTTTTCATTTAGAATATATATATTTAGAAAAATTATTTGATGAGATGAGCTCTCAAAAAATCATAAAATGTCGCGAACTCAAACTCCTATACGACACTAATGTCGTATACCCAATGTCTCAAACTTCGTTTTACGATGACCCCATCATCGTTAGAAGATCTATGATCATCTTGAGTAAGGTTCTTACATTTAAGTCCTCAGCTTGAAATACGCATATGATTTGGAAAGCTTAAAGTTTAACTTACAAATAAAACCTTATAAAACATAGGGGCCGTGGTTCCTTATTAATTCGATACTAATCTCCAGTAAGTGCGAGCTACGTAATATAATATGCAGCCTGCTTCTGCAGCCTTACTCTGTAGCCTAAAATTGTATTCTGTATCGGTATCCTGATTGAGTAAAAGCGATTTACGCTTCTGCGGCCTGGGAAATTTGGCAGATCCGTAATGGTCACCAACGCACCAGTAGCCTCGGTTTTTTTTTTCTCAATTGCAAGCGTAAACTCGCCTCCTACCCCTTCCTACATTATTCCCCTTGCTCCGGGGAGTTGTCTCCTGACTGTGATATCTAATTACACCCCTCTACTATACATTATTGCTAAATGACTACAGTCCCACACTGTTTGATTGCCCTTGCCTTGATATCCGAGAATAGCGCTTGGACGCACAGGGAAGCACAGAACACCCCCCAAACCACTCCATGACAGTCGCCATACACATAAAATTTCGTTATGTGCATAGCCTAAATACTCTCGTCCAATAAATTGAATACCACCTTCAAGACTTGTGGATAGTCACTGATCTGCCCGTTAATGTTCGTATAGCTCGGCCTGCAGTACTTTTTAACCACTAAGTAGCCTAAATTCTTTGCTTGCTCCGTTAATATATTACTTGAGTGATCTTGTAGCACACTGGAATAGATTTTGCCGGACTTCTTGTCATTTATTGAATACACATAGCTTCCGATGCTTGTATTTGTCATTTCATTTACGTAGACGTTTATACTGGACTTATCATGTTTATCAATGCTAATCACTATCTGGTAATCATCTCCATTAATATTTTCCTGTTTAGTTACGATCATATTTCTCCTATAGGTATTCCCTTTAATGCACTGACCTAGAAATATCAGCTCTCAACCGTAATCTACATTGTAAAACGGTCTAGACATAAAGGGTCTGATTAATTTTTCATAAATAATATCCTGCTTATATAATCGAATACCGTTGCTGCTATTATAAGAATGTTTAATTATTGTAGTATATAACACTCTGAATATAAATATACTTCTTGTACTTATGCTTATATATTAGTGGACAATTACTATAAATTGGACAATTATTCGTACCGACGGTATCATAACAATTTAAAGTAATATGCTTGTACAAAATAGAGAATTAAACAGTTCCGATATTGCCGCCAAGAGACAGTACGGTGGCGGCGAAAGTATAACAGGGGCAAATAATGACGCTGGAAATGATTTGAGTAATGAGGGCAATGGCGCAGATGATTTGGTTAGCAAAACAGACAATTTGAATCTAAATGAAGGGAAAATTGGGGAAGACGGAGTTAGAAACGACCATGAGCAGTGCAGTAATAAGGCACAAGGTGAGACAAGTAAACAAGACAATAAGTATAGTAAGGTTGACAGATATGCAAAAGACGGTAGTAAGGAAGAAAATGAACAGTACAGAGGGCTAGGAAGTGAAGAGTTTTTACAGTCGTTGAACAATTGCTTGTTTACGGAAACGGGAGATCAAGTAGATAATTTTCCGTTGAAAATTATCGTTGAGAAGGGGCACTTGAGTGAGGCAAATGAATGTATTGAGGATGATGATTTTATGTTCAGTGGTGACCTGGGGATTTCGTTCACCAATAAAGGGGATGCTGACCGTGTGGTAACGAAATTATTAGACTGCGGAATTGAGGTTACATTCAACTACGCAGATTTTATTTCGCATCCGGGGAACTTATTCATCAAAAACCTCTCGGATGAGCTTATTAATTATGATAGGCTTTTCGAATACTTTCAGAAAAATAGTAGGTATCATTCGCTTGTAGATATAAACATTTTCAATAGTGTTGAAGATGATATTTTTGCAATTTTGAAATTTCTGAATTACCTTGATGTTGATTATATTTTGAAGAACCTTGATGCTAATAAAAACCCTTTCAATATAAATGCGAATGTGCCAATTTATTTGAATAAATATATTAGCAAGAAAGAAAGAAAGTTGAAATATACTGAAAGTTCAGCAGTGTCTGAGAATCTTAATAATTATAATACAATTGTCATAGAGAATTTAAATGATTTCTTGAACGACTACAACCCCGATGTATCAATGATTGAAACGTTTTTATCGAAATTCGAAATATTCCATAGGATTGAAAGCATATACTTTCCAATTATTCAAACCTCTGATAACAACTTTAACTTGTTAAATTTTGGGTTTATTAATTTTGAGGTAAATGAGAATTTAAATTTCAATGTCTTGCGGTGTTTGTACTATCTTAACGACTTATCTTTTGCACAATTTATGAAATTTGGACCAGATGATGCTTATAATTTAGAACAAGACTTGTGTAAACCTGATCTCGTGCCTTCAACAGAACATGTCAATTTGAAAGTTTCAATTGGACAACATAAGCACAATCATTATTTGTATCAATGTCAAACAAATCAATTATTGTGTTTGCAAAATAACAGATTAGTTTTGAAGTATCTTGATATTTCGCTTTATAATATTTTATTAAACTCATTTTCTAAGTTTGTCAATTACCAAGAAACAAACATATATGTTAATAACCTTCCTGTTATATTCGAAAACGATGATAGGTTGTGGGAAAAATTTTGGTTGCAATTCGGTAATTGCATCAAATCAGCTAAAATTATCAAGCCTCAGTTTTATTCCAAAAAGAATGAAGTTGAATTAGGCAAGATTGGTTTTGTTTTCTATAAAGACTTCAAAATGGCCTTGAGAGCCATCCTATTAACTAACAATAAACTAATAAGCTTTGGAAATTTTAAGAAAGTTTTTGTTCAAACATCATTTGCTATACAAAAGAACAACCACAACCATCAAAGACCATCTTTACCTTCAAATTATTATCAAACACGTAATCCTCAAAATAATTATTCAAAGAGGTTTAGTTTGCCGACAATAACGGATTATAATTATTACCCTCAACCACCTTCAGTCCCAGTGCCACCTACTGCACCGGCTGGAAATCCATCCGATTATATGAATTTTTTCAATCCATATATGTACCCGTTCAATTATCCGTATATGCCATTTGATAAAGATTTAAGTCCTACCGAAGATGCAAGCTACCCTGAGAATATTTCTCCTCCATTGAACTATTACTATCAACCCTATTATCAATTTCCACCTTCAAATAATTTTCAACCATTGTCTACTCCTCCTACATCTCCGGTATTCAAGCTGAAGAAGACAAATAAACCGAAATTCAACTAAAGGCTTGTTTGTTTCTTTAGTAAATTACGCTTAAAATCAAAATTAAACCAATCTCAAGCATTCAGATAGAGATATAATGTGAATAGTATAAAATGTTGTATATAGTTTTATAAATTGGAATATGTTTCATGAGCTAATAGGCCTAGAAAATTTGATCATCGAATTCCTACCTTGGATTGAGTTTTACTAGGTCTATCCTAACTTTACAAAGTAGCCCTGAGGGACATAAGGAATGTCATTACTATATACACATATGAAAATATGAAAATATCTAGTTTACAAGCTAGGAGGATCATCCCTTGGACTAGGTTTTAAATGTACGTCTTCTGACTTGAACTTTTCAACAATTTCAGTTGTATCATCGTCATTCACCTGTTCGACTGTAGTGACTTCTTCGATGTAATACTTCAACATACTCTCGATACCATTCTTTAACGTAACAGATGACGAATCACACGATCTACACGCACCCTTCAACCTAAGATAAACTGTCCCGTTATCTTCAACAAAACTGACAAATTCGATGTCTCCTCCGTCATCTTGAATGGCTGGTCTTATTCTAGTAAAAATTAATTCTTTAATCATAGCAACAGTTTCATCATCATCTTCTTTGATTTCCATATCATTAGTGAGTTCTGATTCTTCATTAATAATAGGAGTGCCATTATTCAAGAATTCAGTTAAAATAGAAAAGATCTCAGGCTTTAATAACGACCAGTGTAAATCTTCATCTGCCTTTTCGATTGTAATAAAGTTTGATCCAAACATGATCGATTTAATCCCGTCGATAGAAAACAACTTTAATGCTAATGGACTACAAGCAGCTTCTCTCCCGCTTAAAAATTCTCTGGTTTCATTTTCCTTCATGATTTGCATAGATGGTAAAAACTTTAATGCATGTTCGTTTGGTGTTTCCACTGTTTGGATGAATAAATTACGGGTACTATTAATTATCGAACGATTTATTTGTGGGAACCTCGTAAATGGTGCCGTAAATACTCTTTTCGCCATAAACATGTCTATAAATATTTGGATTAAATGGTTTTATGTAGAACTGCTATGAAAAAGACTATAAAAGTTTGTTCTACATTATTAATAAGTCTTTCACCAAAAGACGATCCCCTCGGAAATATAATACCGGGGATTGATCATTTCTATTAGTCGTCTCGGAATTCGGAAATTGACGCAAAAAAATATTGTTTCTTTTATCTATTTGATCAGTAGTTCAGGTTCATTAATTATCGAATAAGAGCTTTTCAAAGAGAGAAGCTGCTTTCTCCTCGAATTTGGAATCACTAAGATCGCTGCTACTGATAGATTGATCTAATTGTAATTTGTTTTCCGCCAATTGTAGCATGTTCTCTTCAATTGTGTTTTGGGCTATCAATTTTGTCACGATCACTTCGTTTGTTTGGCCGACTCTATGAGCTCTATCTTCGGCTTGTTTGTCGTCATGTGGATTGAAGGATTGATCAAATATTATTACATGATTTGCTGCAACTAAGTTGATACCAAAACCTCCCGCCTTGGTAGATAATAAAAATACCGGAATTGTTTCATCATCATAAAACTTATCAATTAAATCTTGCCTTGTATCAACGCTAGTTTGTCCGTCCAATCTCAAAAACTTGATATTGGAAATAGTTAATACTTTTTCCAATATATCCAACATTTGAGTGAACAACGAAAAAATTAAGACTTTTTCTTTCTTATTTATAATTCTGTCCAAGATCTCGATTAATTTTGAGATTTTTCCACCATTGAGCCAATCTTCATCTTGCAAGACAAATTTGCCCAACGTCTTTGGGAATTTCTCACATAAGTTATTCAATTCATAATCTGCCATGACCTTCATGTCTTCCAATATGTACGTCTGATTAGCATCAAAATATTCTGGTTCATTCATGATAGCTTTGGCCATTTTGGCTACTTTTTCGTCCGTGAATAATGTTCTGAATAATAATGGATGTAAAGAGGCCTTTCTTAAGGACATCATAACATTTGAACTAGATGGGATAGCATTTTTTCTTGCCTTTTCATTTTCCTTGCTTGACAATTTCTTCCTTCTTTCCCTTTCAATTCTAGTTCTTTTTCCTTGGTTCAAATACTCGTCATAAATGGCCCTTTGAGTAGGAGTCAATTCACAATTTTCAATCTTATGAATTTTTCCTGGTAAATGCTTTAAAACCTGAATCTTTTTACGTCTCAACACAAATGGGGTCATCATTGTCTTGGCCTTAGCAATAGCTTGTAATGACAATAACGGGTTGTAATTACCTTCAGATGAATCAACAGTTGAAACTTTCTGATTGAATAAACCTTGAAGATCTTCACGTTTATCGTTAAAAAGATTTGGTAACATGAACGCCAAAAGTGAAACCAACTCTTTTAAGTTATTTTGTAACGGTGTACCTGTCAATAATAATCGATACTTTGCATTCAATCTCATTAACTTGTTGTATCTCTCAGAAGTAGAATTTTTTAACATATGACCTTCATCGTAAACAATCATGTTAAAATTCTGGTTTCTTAAAAACTTAAAATCAGGCGCAGCTCCTGTGGCTAGATTATAAGTAGTAACCATAACATCATAATCACTGCCTTGTAAGTCATATCTCAATCCTTCTCTTTCGCTCTGAGATCCATAGTAAGCTTGTACTATTAAATCAGGACAGAACTTATTAAATTCTCTAAGCCAATTTTCTAAAGTTGATGATGGAACAATAACCAAATGAGGACCTTTCTTGGTTTCAGTTTCTTTTAAATGCGCCATAAAAGAAATGACCTGACAAGTTTTACCTAAACCCATCTCATCTGCTAAAATACATGATAGATTGTTACGATATAAAAGATTAAGCCAGTTAATCCCGACTTGTTGATAGTTTTTCAAATCGATATCATCTGGTAATAATGATGGTTTCTCTTTGATATAAGTCAAGCTTTTACTTTTATGGTGTACTATAATGTCTTCATCTTCTTCTTCATATTCATCTTTGTCTTCAATTTCAATTGCATTCTGGGTTGGCTCAAGGTCAACCATTTCAAGCTCACCTTCACCAGTAATTGTGACTCCCCACTTTTCCATCTGTTTGGAAATTAACTCACCATATTCCGAGCATTTTTTAATTAATGAGTCAACAGCTTTGTAACCTTTCAAACTAAATTCTGTACTTTCAATAATCTTTTGTCCCAAGGTCTTTCTTTGCGCTCTTCTCTTTTTATCATTGCCATTGTCTTCCTTCTGTTCACTTGGTAATTCAAATTTGTCCTCAGCAACTGCATAGATATTTTCAAAAGGTCTCTTCGAAATAATCAAATCGGCTACCTTGGGTGGTACGTTACTGATTTCAACTATATCTTGAGTTGACGCATTGTTCAAGAATTCCAAAATCTGCGAATCGATAGTAGTCAATCCAGTTTTGTATCCTTCTTCATCATCTTCTTCTGACATGTCATCGCTCATGTCATCGTCTTCTAAATCATTATCACTAATTTCTATGACTTGATCTTTTTTCGAGGCTTTGGCAGCTCTTCTATTGGCTTTGATCTTTTCTTCTAACTTTTCTAAATCATCATCATCAACAATTCCATCATCCCTCGTATCATTCTGATTGTTCTCAAATGACTGTCCGCCTATTGTCATCTTAAGCTTAGGTATATATTGATCTTGATAATTAAAAGACGCAGCCATTGGAGAGCCCCTATTAGAATCATCGCTACTACTGACAGTAGACGCACGCACGAGCTTTCTTCTTTTAGGTTGGTTATCTTCCTGTGATCTAAACACTTGATCAATACTTGGTTGTTGTTTTGGTTTATATTTATATTTATCCAAGATCGACACCTTCGGCTTCGATATATGAACCTTTGTAGATGAATGTTTTTCTGGTGACTCTAATAATATTGGTTGTGGTGGTGGTAGAGCTGCTGCTGACTTGACTCTAGCTTTACCTCTTACCTTAATAGGCGAAAGATCTTCATCGTCATACTGGTCATCAATATTCTGATTTTCTCTTTCTAATTTTTCTTTCTCCTCTTGTTCTCTTCTTTGGTTTATCTCTTCTTGGCGTTGGTATTCTCTCAATAATCTCTCTTTCTCTTGTTTCATCTTTTCTTCTTGTCCTAATTCTCGTTGTCTTCTAATTTCTGCTTCATGCTTTCCTAAAATCTCAGCCTTATTGTAGTTATCTGATAACCACTGAGTTATGTCTCTGAGATTACCTTTGCCTTTAACAAAACCTTTAAAAATATCACTCTCTTGCAAGTAATAAAACCTTCTCTTCACCATAGGAAAATCTTTATGGTTTCTAATAGCTTGTCTTTTGGCTTCAAGTTTTCTTTCTTTATCTTCATCAATATCTGCATTATTGTTTATTTGAGTTCTGCTTGGTGGCATTAAATCGTTATTAGATTTGGTTGGTGATGATTTAACATAAATCGGTGATGAAGTAGGTACCTGAATGTAAGAAGATTCCTTTTGAGGAGAATCTTCTACTTGAATAGCACTATCTTCTGATGGGTTCTTATACCAACTCATATCTATTAGTGTACTATCCTTAATAGATTGTGTTTTATGTTCAAAAGGAATCAGAAAATTTCACCTTCGATAAACAGAAATTTTGGCGATGATAAAATCCACGCGTCAATAAGAAAAATCGTTTTCGTACACCAACAAGTTGATGATAACATCTTACAGAGAGAAAATGGACTTAACTACACATTTACCATTAAAGATCATGTAATATGAATAAATATTTTGTTAAACTTTTATATAGTATATTAAATTACTGCAATTTCAGTAAACATAAGGTACAATTTTGTAGGGAACAATTTCTTCGTATTCTTCCCATTGCTTACCGTACTTCAATCTACATTTGGCTTCATCTCTCGTCTGTCTGTGAACCAATAACACCCCAAAATAAATAACATAAAAGTATGTCAATAAAGTCTGAAAACCAGTAGGCAAACACCAAGACCAGCCAATTAACCAATCACCAAAGTAATTCGTATGTTGAGATATGCCCCACCATCCATCGCAAAGTAATTTTGAACCTGTTTTGGTTTTGATGCTCTTCAAATTTAAGTGATCTAACTTACCCATTCTGAAGTCGGATTTCTGTTTGTTTGATGAATGGAAGATGTAGTAACCAGTAAAACTTAAAGCCAAGATTAATGCAATTTTAACATAGCCTAATTCCAACGAATTCTCAGGCAACGCCAAATATCTTGATTGTAACGAATATGACCAAGGTAACCAGGCCAAATCGCCAAAACATAACATGAACCCAAACCCATCAGTGGTTATATCCATCATCGATAATACACCTTCTTCGTTCAACACACCATCGAAAACGTAAAACGCTTGCAAAAAATTCACCAACAATAATGAATCAGTGATTTTATGAAGCTTATGGTATTGGCTATGCATGCATGATAAATTAATCAAAAACCATAATAACATGCCCGGTCTTAACTCGCAGAATAGTTTGATATCCCACGAACCGATTCGAGGATTCAATTCTCTGCCAATAAACCAGTCGTATATTACATTACCTGAATTTCCATTAATGGATAATATTCTCTCCTTAGTTCCAGCATTATTTTCCTTCGCCAATGGAATAAATGAGCAAACGTAAACAAAGACTGACAACAAGAAAGAAAAAATTGTAGTAACTAAAGTTAACTTCAATTGATTGTCATAGATAAATTGCAATTCGGGTAAATAGTAGTTATCAGATACCAATAACCTACTTAATAAAAGGGTTATCAACAATCCTGACATCAGCAACCCATTTATTTTATATTCTAATTGACTATCGTCTCTCAACTTGATACCTTTAAGCTTCTTACCAGGTAAGACAAAGTCCAATATCACCAAGACCGAAAACCACGTTAAGTAAGCAGCCCAGCAGTTGAAATCAAAACATAAATCAATCAATTCTCCAACATTTGAAGGAACTTGATTAGATATTGCATTAAGATCTAATGATAATCCTTGCACTGAATAGTATTCATTGGTTATTAATGCAAACAACGTTATAACAGTCGGAAGTCCGAAGGTAATTGCCAACGATCCTGGCACTCCGAAAAACTCACGATGAACTGTAGGTGGATTCAAACTTGACATCTTTTCTGCAAGACTACAGAATGCTTTATTATTCCAACTTTTCAATGAGTTTATATATGCTTGTTGTCGTATAGTCTGTAGTCGTATAAAACTTTTTGGAACACAAAATCGTACCGATGAATTAACCAGTATACAATAATACCTAAAATAATTGCTATTGTACGTATAAATCTCAGATTTAGCTTTACGACGGTAGTCAATCGTATAGCTATAAGATGTAGTGGGACAAAATGACAAGCTATGAATGCTACCAATTTTTTTCAGGGCTTCTGGCTTCTGGCTTCAATCAATCAAGTAAAAAATATTAGTTAAACGACAGATACACGTCACAGTCTGAAGGGAGATAAGGACAGCTTTGTAACTACTTAGAAAGTATATAAATAAGCAATCATTGCTTATTCATGTGTGACTTGTTTCATTTTCAATGAATTTTAGCGGGTGCAAAAAATGCTACGAATCATGTTCGGTTGCTATATGTAAAGACAGTCAATATTATCATTTAGTGACTTCAAGCATTCTAATTTATCTTTGAGCGCTTGATAAATCTAGTTGTAGGATCACTGTAAGATCGTTTGTAATTCAATCGTTTGCAATTTGATCGTTGATCAAACAGAGCACTTTTCTGATTGGATTGAGAAATTGTTCCAAATATCTTCTTCAAACAATACAAATGGATTACATATACGTACGATAAATATACTGATGTATTCCATGATTTCAGGGCAGATATCAGCTTTCACTGGATATATCTAGGTATAGTAATAAATGTAAGAAAGCTGTTTATAGTAGTAGTATGGGAACATCGACAGTTCTGTATACAACGATTCGCTTAGTTTAGAATATTCAGAGTAGCACAGCAGATAAGACTACTATTAAAGCATTACAAATGTCAAAATATAAGGTGCTTGCATGTGGATCTAATGGTAATTTTCAGTTAGGAATCTCCAGCGATGAAGATCAAGACATTCTTCAGCCAGTGATATTCCGTCATGAAGATGGTTCGAAATCAAATTATATTCATTCAAGACCGATCAAAATAAGTTCCGGTGGAAATCATACTTTTATTTTAACAAATACAGGAATGCTATATAGTGCTGGTGATAATACCTACGGCCAATGTGCTCATCATGTTACCCCTAAGTCGACACACATTCTTGAATTCACACCGGTGAGTGGTAATAATAAGTGGAAAGATGTTAGCTGTGGGTGGGAGTTTTCAATTCTATTGAATGACTCAGATGACATATACGTATGTGGTATAGGATTGAAGGGAGAATTGGGACTAGGTAATAAGGCAACCAGAAGTGAGCTCGTTAAGGCATCGTTCAACCTTCCAAGTAGAGTTGTTAATCTCAAATCATCCATAAATCACACGATTGTGAAACTAGATAATGGTGATCTATATGGATGGGGAAATTGTAGAAAAGGACAACTAGGAAAGCAAGAAATTGTGACTATAAATAATAAATCGAAATCTCGTTCAATAGTATGGGAACCAGAGCCTCTACTGTTTGACGAAATAGACTTACAAGCATATGACCTTGGTCGGGACTGTACAGCTATACTATACAAAAATCACCAGGTTAACATCTATGGTAAAGGAGAAGAAACATACGATTGCGGTGAAAACGTTATAGATCTAAAATCCATGTGGTCCTCCAACCACTATTTGGTTGAAGACCAAAATCATTCGCTAAGCATAAAATCAAGGGGTAACAACAGCCATGGCCAGCTATTTCCAAACTCGAAAGTTGATATTTCTAAATATGAGATTGGAAGTGAACATGGACTCGTACTAACCAAACAAAATATGGTATATGCGTGGGGTTGGGGTGAACATGGTAATTGTGGAATTCACACAGCTTCCATAAACGAAAATGACATAGAAGGAAAAGTCACCTTCGGTTACTTGAACTGTTTATATGAAGGTAGCAACCCGGTAGTGCTACTAGGCGCAGGGTGTGCCACAAGCTGGTTATGTTTACAGACTAAGTAAGAGTATTATATAGGGCCAAGGAACAAAATAGACAATGTCACGAAGTATCTTTCCCATATTCATCTATTGCACCAGATGAAGGTCATTATGACGCATCAAATATGCTCAAAGATGGAAAATATGTTCGACGTAGTTATTATAGGATGATTGTATCGATAACTAGTCAATTGTTCATATAGTAAGCCTATGCATTAAAATCTCAATGAAACCCTAATAGCTTATTACAAAACTGACAAGTTACCTTCTTTATCACCCACGTATTACATATAGCAAACCAATAATCCTTTATTGAATCACGATATGATGTTACGATAGTTAAAAGGTAAAAGAATAAAGGGAAGGAACAAAATCAGTTTTTCGTAGAAGAGTTTTTGTAGTATCGATGCATTTCCGGGTAACTCCGTATCTCCGAACTAACCCTACTTACTAGAATCATGAACCAACTCTTGCTTATCATTATACTACCAATAAACGTATCAATAAATAAGTATGTTCGGAGCAGTTTGTTCAGGAAGGCCAATACAATTGGCTAATCAAGTTGAGCCCACAAAATACGTTATCACAGTGCCAAATGCATCAAATATAGCCCATATTGCAATATTCCTTCTACCTCAAACAGAATTCACCGACACCAATTTCACGGCGTTGGTGTATTTCCAATTGCCAAATTCCCAGGAGTTCAAGCTATTAGGGGGATTGAACCCAGCCAAGCCATCAGCTATATATAAACTTAATAATGGCAGCAAAACATCCGAATCAAGCACCCAATTGGATGATGTCGAGATGAGCGTCGATGCTAGTGGTGATGCTACCACCGATGCCACTATAAATATAGGTATTTCCATTGAGCCAACTCCCCAGGCCGAAGCACTCTTGTTGCAGGAACGCCAGAAACAGGCGGGGGCTTCGCAATCTCTCGTTCCTGCTAATATGGCTAGTGCACCCTCTGCATTGAAGAACCCTAATGACATCGCATCCTTGGCTAACAAAATTGTCACCCACGCATACAATTTCTTGGGCAGTTTCATTGATGATTCGGGTAAGGTTCCAATGAAGGCCTTCAACAGCTGGTGGGACAAATTCAGGGCCAAGCTAGCCAACAATCCTGGCTTCTTAGACGAGTTACTGGAAAATTAATGCTAAATAGACATCTAATACGCATGTGTACATCCGTAGCACACCTACATCGAACGTAGTAGAGAGTCTGGTTGTTTTGCTATCAGTATTTGCATATCGCAACACTTCGGTACTTTATCACCGAGTCTATGTGCTACAAAACTATACTACTAATACCACCAAATTTTACGTATGCGAAACGCCTTCGCTGCGGTTGTGGTTCCTTATGTTGTCATTAGACACCAGAACCTTCTTTTCCACATCTGGGGAACATATATTTTTAGCTACTGACGTGATGACAAATGACAAACGGTCCCAAGCATTAGTGAGAAAAAGAAATACCTGGTTCTGGTATCACTAATTAAATGTTTTGATGCAAACGAAAAGTGACCCTGATGATTAATTCATCATCTACTCGGACTATTGTCACAGTATATCTCGTCATATCACCTAACAGCTGCAAAATACAATTGTCATAATTGTCATAATTGTTATCATTGGCACCCTTATGGTGATGAGGTTCGGATGTTTGGTTACGAAGCCCGCGGCGTCATCTCAGGAAAATGCTGTGGCTCTATTTATTTGTAAGGCATTATAGAATTCCTTTTGCCATAGGGTATATAAATACATAAATTCTTAATTTTTTTCATATTCACGTTGTTAATACAGCTTTGCTAAGAAATAATAGGTATTTGACTTATTGAGCTACTATAGACTTTAATTATAGATAAAAATGACTATTGAATCTACTTCTGATGTTGAATACGGTTTTGGTACAAAAGCCATCCATGCTGGTGCACCAATAGATCCTACCACCGGTGCTGTTATTGAAGCACTTTCTTTGTCTACTACATTTGCCCAATCGGAACCATCTAAGCCGGTTGGTATTTACGAATACTCCAGATCTGCTAATCCTAACAGAGACAATTTTGAAGCCGCAGTTGCAGCCTTAGAGAGGGCCAAGCATGCGATTGCATTGAGTTCTGGTTCTGCTACTACTGCATTGATTATACAGTCTTTGCCTATGAACTCGCACATTATCTCAGGAGGAGATGTTTATGGTGGTACCCACAGATATTTCACCAAGGTTGGTGTTACCCACGGTGTTACCTCCACATTTGTTGGAAACTTGGTTGAAGACTTGGAATCGAAAATCCAAGAAAACACCAAGTTAGTGTGGTTAGAAACCCCATCCAACCCAACCTTGACTGTCACTGACATTGCCAAGGTTGCTAGCATCTTGAAGAACCACGAAGCCAAGACCGGTTCCAAAATCTTATTGGCTGTCGACAACACCTTTTTATCCCCATACATCTCCAATCCTTTGGAACACGGTGCCGACGTTGTTGTTCACTCGGTCACCAAATACATTAACGGTCACTCTGATGTGGTCATGGGTATTTTGGCTACTAACAGTGACGAATTGCACGAACGTTTCAGATTCTTGCAAAACGCCATTGGCTCCATTCCATCTCCATTCGACTCGTGGTTGGCTCACAGAGGTTTAAAGACCTTGCACTTGAGAGTCAAGCAAGCTGCTACTTCTGCTCAACAAATCGCCCAATTCTTGTCCCAACACCCTGCTGTATTGAAGGTTAACTACCCAGGTTTGAAGTCCCATCCAAACCACGAAGTTGTCGTCAAACAACACAGAGACAGCTTAGGTGGTGGTATGATTTCTTTCAGAATCAACGGTGGTGCCAAGGCTGCTTCCGTCTTCACCTCCTCCACCAAGTTCTTCACCTTGGCCGAATCCTTAGGTGGTATTGAATCCTTAGTTGAGGTTCCAGCAATCATGACCCACGGTGGTATTCCAAAAGAAGAAAGAGAATCCAACGGTGTCTACGATGACTTAGTCAGAGTATCTGTCGGTATCGAAGATACTGATGACTTAATCGAAGATGTGAGACAAGCTTTAGAAAGAGCAACTAAATAATCCTATCTTGCTAGATAATCAGTGTGTATTAATAACGTGAAATAGACCTAATGCAAAACCTACATGTAATATCGCCATTTGTAGTATAATATACCATCATTAGCAGTAATAGTTGCACTGCTAGTAGAACAATTTGGAACATAATAGTAATCTTTTAGCAGCTAAATCTTTTTTCGCATTGTTGCTGACGTGTAGAGAACAACCTTATATATTGTACATAAATAGAACGAACACTTATCAGATTCCTTCTTATATATTTATTGATACAAAAGTTGTAATAGATGAAATTACTGAAAGAAGTGCTTTCTTCAATAGTATTAGCGTTATTGATTAATCCTATCGAGTCCCTGATTGTAAATACCAACGGAGAATTAATCTGCGCACCAAATAACCCTACCGATTGTTACCCCAAAATCTTTGAACCAACTACTGAGTGGCAAATTATTAGAGAAGGACAAGATATTCCAGCAGGATTACACGTGAGATTAAACATGGAAACTTCAGCTAGAGAGGCTAAAATCTTGGATCCATCTGAAGAGACTGAGGGATCTAGCGAGTTGATGGTGAATGCAGAACATAATAACGATAATAGCGATAACGTCGACTTGAGCAATGAAGACCAGGCAAACGAAATTCAACAAAAAATAAAAGAGTTTAAGCAAGCACAGGGTAAATCTAAAGTTTCTACTGGTGACTTGAATGATTTCCTGTCTTCGGTAGACGAAGTCCAACAGTATCTCCAAGGAGGTGATGCAAGCAGATTGTCCACTGCCCTTGATACGTTGATTGAATTAAGCCATGATCTCGAATTCGGTGTCAAATTGACCCAAGATTCGTCAGTTTTCCGCAGCCTTTTTGATGTCAGCAAGTTAGTACAAGACAAAGAATTACAGGAAAAGGTATATAGAATTATGGGATCAAGCTTAAGAAATAATCCAGATGCCGTGACCAATGTTTTAAATAACCAGGATGCAAGGTTTGTGCAAGGCTTGTTTGATAAGTTAAATTCTGATGCATCAGATGTGATCAAGAAGCGCATCTTAGGAATAATCCATGCTCTCACGCAAAATAGCCATTTCAATGCCAAATATTTTAACTCCAATAATGAAAATTCAGCAATCGATTCGCTTGTTGCGGTGTTCCCATCGTTGGAATCACAGTCCCAAACTAGACTAATGAACATTTTCGAGGACTTGAAGTTACTTGATGGGGCCAAATCTAATGAGAAGAGGGCTATTGAAGAGTCGACTGACCCCAAAAGTCAGTATTCACATTTCTTGCAGCAACTGTTATCTAATAATGGAGTTACGTCGGAAAATCAATTCAAATTATATTTCAATAAATTGAGTGAAGTTCATTCTCAAGATAAGTCATTAAAGCCTTCAAAAGAATTCATGGAATGGTTATCGAAGGAAGCCGAGTTAAGGTCGAAAGGCAATCATGAAAGAGATTCATCATATACCGAAGAGGATAAGCAATTTGACCAGGACCTATTAAGGGCTAGGCATGTCGTATTCGGCAATCCTATGGGATTACGCAAGGCTTTGGCCGACGAGTTATAAAATTATATAGAGTTCTACAATAAATAAGTCACATAGTTTCGGTTACTACATGATCACTCGTATCTGTAAAAGTCTTATTAAGGAGTATTATACAAAATCATTAAATGTTTCAATAACCAATGTTTTGTTAATCTAATCGAATAAACCCATACCCATATCTTCATCGGATTCTTCAGCTTCTTCAGCAGCGGCTTCTTCAGCAGCTGGAGCGTCACCAGAAGCAGCAGCACCAGCTGGAGCAGCAGCACCACCGGATGGGACAGAGGATAATTTTTCGTTACCTTCAGCGATCAATTCTTCGGCATTCTTACCTTCGACTTCAGCTAATAATTTGGTGATCTTTTCTTCTTCAACTTCGATAGAAACGGATTCTAAAACGGACTTGATGTCAGAAGCTGATGGAGAAGCGTTACCAGCGTTGACTAATAATAAATAAGCAGCTAAGTATTTCACTAAAATATTTGTTAGTATTCAATTTTCGTTTCTTGACATATAGACTCATTGGCACGGCTTTCTAAACTCTGTATCTCCCTTTCTGTTCCCTTCTTTCCTATAATCTTCATTCCATTCCCTTCACAGACTACCGAAATTTCATGAAACTGTGTTTCATACACTATGGTCTTGAATCCACACCTCCATGTCATGAAATGTAAATCCGGACATAATTATTTCATTCCTTCATTCCAACTCCTTTTCTCTTCAAACACAGGTTTTTCGGCCTTTACTAATTTAATGTTTCGTCTATTCTCCTCTAGTATACTCTCTGTACATACTTTTTGATTATGTATATATAGTTGAAAGGTACCAAATTAGGTTGTAATCTTGAATTTAATGTATATGGTATTTTTCAGTCGCTATACTACCTGAAAAAATTCACGAACAATGTTACACAAAGTCCCCGGCCGAATCGATCCAAAAACAGTCACAATGATCACATGATCATTATCTCTAATATGGATATCCTTATAAACACTAGTAAAATACTATATATGAACCAATAAGGGATATAAGGTTGGTCGAAAGACGTTTTGATGATACGAAGCGTTATCATAAAGGCACAATGTAGATAATGACGTGGTTGATATAATTGGGTGCAAAGGAAGCTTGCGATAGGCGAAGAATGGGTTATATGCAATACCAATGAACCACGGTTTGTCATCAATATGGAGCATGAACGGGACGTAAATATGACGATAACGATACACCGACAGAAGACCAATTGAACAGGTGAGGTACTATGAAGACATTTCCATCCCTCTCCGAGACACAGGAGGCAGAATTGACCGAAAATTTGCTACAATGGAGCTTGGGAAACGGGCTTACAATGTACCCGGTGAATTACAAGACCCACAGTGCTACGCATGCTCCGATAACGATCTTTCCCACGCCATTTGCAAAGAAGGCGTTTAAAAATGCTATGGATGTGCAGAAGGGGTTCAATGAGTTGTATGCCAACGTTGTGAGCAAGTCAAAGGAGTGGTTATTGGATCTTTTGAAGGAATTGGCCGTTTTTGATGCTGATTTCACGGGGAAGCTCTATGAATCGTACAACAAGTCAATTGAGTTAAATGGAGGCAAGGTGAAACAGCCACTTTCGTTGGGTATATTTCGGTCGGATTACATGCTCAATGATGTTGAAGATGACCCTCAAATTAAGCAAATCGAGTTCAATACTGTGAGTATTTCGTTCGGGGGATTATCGACCAAGGTGGGTGAATTGCATAATTATTTGAACATGAAAGGAGCATACGACGCGGATTATTCGTACAAATACTATGACGACGAGGAGATTCCGATTTCTGACTCGATTAATGAATTAGCTAAGGGACTTGCTGACGGTAACTACCATTACAACGGCAAGCAGGAGAGCACCAAAACGATTGTATTATTTGTAGTCCAACCGGGGGAAAGAAATTGTTTTGACCAAAGACATATCGAGTATTCTTTATTGAAAAACCATGGCATCAAGTCCTATAGAGTGACATTAGAAGAGGTTGCTGAGAAAACGACCGTTAATCAAGATAAGTTATATATCAGGTCAACAATGGATGAAGTTTCCGTGGTATACTACAGGTCTGGATACGCGCCTAGTGACTACGAAATGAATCCGGAGGCTACCTGGAATGCTAGATTACAATTAGAAAACTCACTTGCTATCAAATGTCCCTCTTTATTAACACAGTTGTCGGGAGCTAAAAAAGTGCAACAAATTTTGACGCAAAAAGGTATGGTTGAAAAATTCTTGCCAGACATATCCCAAGATGAATTAGACAAGTTATTATCTACGTTTGTTGCAATTTATCCTTTAGATGATTCAGAAGAAGGTAAAACGGCTAAAAAATTGGCATTTGAATCTCCAGAAAAGTTTGTGTTGAAACCTCAGAGAGAAGGAGGTGGTAACAACATTTACAAAGAGAATATTCCTGATTTCTTGAAAAGTCTAGATGAAAGCAAATGGGGTGCTTACATCTTGATGGAGCTTATTAATCCTCCACATCACAAAAATAAAATTATCCGAGAAGGTGAAGTGTTTAACGAGAATATCATTTCTGAATTGGGTGTTTTTGGAACCATTGTCTTTAATGAAGAAAACGGTGACGTATTAACTAATGAAAATGCAGGTTGGTTATTAAGATCGAAGTTTAGTTCCAGTAATGAGGGTGGTGTTGCCGCTGGATTCGGTTGTGTTGATAATATATATTTATATTGATTATTTAACTTCATTACTAGGTACGTGACTAGAGATATGTTTTAGCTCTGTAGTGTACTCATTTTGAGTATCTTCTGTTGCTTCTTTTTCACCGATATCTTCTATAGGGTATGCGTCTATATCCAATTCCTCTGGTGCGTCTGTGATCTTGTCTTGCGATAACTGCTTTAGATTTTGTTCGATGTCAATCACCCACAATGCAGCTCCAATTGTGTTGGTAAACATAAAGAGCACGCTGAAAAGAGGAATAGTTTCAAGGAAATTGGCTACAATACCATATCCCAAATATTGACCTCTATTCTTTTTATAGATCTGCTTAATTTGTTTCTTATCGTAGCCTTTTAGCGTGAAGTACCTAGCATGTGCCCGAAGTCCGTTCGTTGGGGCCTGAATCACAACTACCAAAATAGGTCCAATTACAGGAATTGAGTTAATTAGAAACATTATGATGGCTCTAATAAAAGTAAATGGTAATATTAGCATATTAGGTAACGCCCAGATCATTCTACCCCATCGGACCAAAAATGGTACGTTGGCTACTCTACGTAACTTGCCAATCAAAACAACATCATCTGCACACTCTTTACATAAAACAGCATCAAAGGCAACTTTTTGGATCTCTGGCATTAACAAGAAAGTCACTAGGAACGTTGAAACCAACCCTGATTGTTGAAGAACGGTAAACCATGTACTAACAAACCCGGCAGGTCCGTAGAAAACAACTGCAAAAAATGCTTGAACAGGGTAGAACATAAGATACATGGCCATATAAATAACCAAAGTTAGAATTAATTGTGGTATTAAGATAGTTAGGTAGAATGGCCAAATAGCAGGATGAACAAGAAAGTAGAAAATCCCCTAACCTTGTTAATATTACCGCTTTGTTAAAAATTAATCATAAACCGTCACTTACATATAATGGGTACATATATGTCCCTGAGGTTGCTAAATTTATTGGAACAGACAATGGAGCAGTCATTATATAGTAAATCTAATTATACTTCCAATGATTAATCAAGTATATACTTAATAAATATTTAAACGCTATGAGGTTTACAAAAGGTTGCAAAAATTCACATTCATCGATTTGAACATTTGAACAATTTATTCTGAAAGTTTTCAAGCCCAAAATGGAACGAAATTTATCTTTCTAATAGTCTAAAGTAGTATTTGTTATTTTATATGTTGATGGTTCGTCCTATTATGATTTCGCCAGATTTCAAAGGTTGAAAAAGAGTAGATTGATAGTGCAAAAAAA
>NW_015385439.1:0-112911 GCF_001447935.2 Debaryomyces fabryi
TATGGGTACGTTGGGTCGACCAAGGATGCGTTGATGATCATCCAGGCCATATTGGATAAACAGTTGGAGTTAGTACACAGAAGACCACACGAAAGAGAGCGAGCGTCGTTGATCAAGTCTGGGAACGTCTTTGTATTTATCGAAGAGCATTCGGGTATCAAAAGATGGACAGATGGTATCGCGTGGTCACCATCACGAATATTGGGACGTTTTCTCATTTACCGTGAGTTAGATAAACACTCACTTGGAGAAAAGGATGACAAGAAAAAGAAGAAGCGTAAAGTTAGTGTTACCCAATTAGAAGATAGTTCATCTGACGGTGTAAATCATCTAAATCCAAACCCCATGGGGCAGATGAATCCATTGAGTTCAGACATGGTAGATGGCGATTATAACAAACACCTTGTTGGCTCATTAGTTACGACGTACGTATTTAAGGACCAGGGGTTGATTAAAAAAACGTTGTCCCTAACCACCCTGTCTAAGGAATTAAACATTAGCGATAAAGATGAAAAACAAACGATCCATTTAATAAGCTATTATAACGTTGATGATGTATTGAATGGAAAATTGCAAAGGCCTCCAGATACTAACTTGAAAAATTTGAATATAACGAATAATTTGTGGAATGCCGTTAAGGAGTCGCTGTTGGGTGGGAAAATTCCTATTGAAGACGAAGCGTACTACTTTTTGGATAAGAATTATCAATTACAAAATATGTCATTATTGCAACAGCCACCTTTACCACCTCCACCTCAACTTCAACCAAGAGCTCAAAGTCAACTGCATCAGCAGTTTATACCACCGAAGTATAATTCTTCAACCAGTGGTGCGAATAACAATACTTTACACATGCTACCTGTACCTTTACAACCACCTCCATCAGGACACCCCCAACGCCATCAGCATCAGCCACCCCAGCCACACCAGCACCACCAGTCCCATCCTCCTTTCCTGACTAATAAGGATGATTATCATTACTCGTCAAGCTTACCGCCTTCAAATGATTTCTCGTTTGTGAATCCATTCACATCTGGAAATACATCCAATACTTCTAATTTTCAAAGCAATTCAAATTCAGCATCAATTCCACCGACCCAATCTCAACCTTCAGTTAGTGGGCTTCCAAATAATAATTCAGGACCTTCAGGGTATAATAACTATATGTTGCCACAGCTGCAATATTCTAATTTTCAACATCAAGTGGCTGATAGTTATCAATCAAATTATCCATCAAATTATTCCATGTACCCACATTACCTGCAACACCAACAGTCACAACCGCAGTATTTACAGCAGCAAACTCCACAATACCGTAATTCAATTGGAGGGGAGTATCCTTTAAGCTCTAACTTTAATGGATATTCGGCTGCTGGTAATATGTACCCATTGAGAAGACAACAGAAAAGTAATAGCACAACCACAAATAATAGCGTGTCTAATCCTGGGTCTTTTAATATGTCAAGTGGCACAAACTCAGTTAGCAGTAATAGTAATGGATGGTTTACCACAAACGCATCAAATGCCAATTCAAACTATGTTCCAGCACCTCAGAATCTGTTGAATCAAGATTTAGTTGATCACCCAATTAATATCCAACCTAATCCCTCCGTGCATAATAGTGATAATTCTAATCAACTGTTTCTAACGGGATCAAATTTTACTTCCAACTAAATTCATAATTAACTTGATGATATTTTAATCTTTAAAATAATTTTTCCCTTCACTTGAATCATCATATTTATGGGTTTTTGTATTAAATTATTATCATTAAGTTACATGAGTCGAAAGTCTCTTTAGTAGCTGGTCTATATTTTAAATAACTTTATTCGGTGAGTTTTGCAAGGCTTTATAGAATAGTACTATTTATTGCTATTACTATAATCATAATAGGATAGTTGAATGAAGATAATATTGCCTATCAATATGTAATGTCTAATAATATGATTTAATTCTCAGATTTAAGTTCGCAAGTTTTTGTAATTTCATTTTTTTGAAATATCAATGTATGCTAACTACTAAACTTTTTTTCTTGATAGTTTTGCTTAACATCAAATTTATTTATTTATATTCAATAAACAAAGTATATAATAAATACTAAACAGATCAGTCTTCATCATCGCTATAATCTGGGCGAGGGTTTTTCTTCCATTCTAATAAAGGTGCTAATACTGCAACATCGGTTGATTTATGTTGAATAAATGAATGCTCAATTAACTCATCTGTCAGTGCCCTATACCTAACATCTACGCACAAGCAGATGGATAAAAATTTCTTGATAGAATTGGATAACAATTCAGGTTTCTTTAATTTCGGCGTACCATTTGTGGCAATTAAATACAAAGCTTTTAATGGTTCTTCGTTCAAGTATGGAGGTTCACCTTCAATCATTTCAATAGTCATGATACCTAAAGACCAAACATCTACCTTGGCATCATATTCTTTTTGTTTCACAACTTCAGGGGCCATCCAATATGGAGTACCAACCATTGTAGCTCTTTTATTTCTTTGATCAGTTAACTTGGCACAGAACCCGAAATCAGTTATTTTAACATTACCCCTAGCATCCAACAAAACATTATCTGACTTGATATCTCTATGTATGATATTCTTTTTATGCAAATGCTGTAACCCTTTTAATGTTTCGAAACATATCGTGGCAATTTGCTTTTCTGATAATTTGAACTCATTATTTTCAATAATCTCTGTCAAGGAGCCCCCTTCCATATATTCCATAATAACCCACAAATCAGAAGATCCTCTTAAGTACGAGTCTAGGAAGTTCACGATATTTTTGTGCTGAGAGTCTTTCATGACCAAAATTTCGTTAATAATCAATTCTTTTCTTGGTTGAACATTCATATCCATTTGCTTAATAGCAACTTTTTTACCAGTACTCTTAGTTTCTGCCAAATAGACTGCACCAGAAGCACCTTGTCCTGCTTTTTCAATAATCTTGAATAATGGGGTTGGATCATTATTATTAACCACAGACTTCAATTTAGCAATAATCTGCATCTCATTTAACTTTTCACGCTCTTTCTTAATCTGCTTTGCACTCTTGATTGTACCTTGTCCCATTTGTGGAGAGGTGACCTTTTTGACTTGCAGCTGTGGTTGATTCGATTGCTGATGTTGTTGCTGTTGAGGCTTTTGAGGACGAGGTTGGAGAGGTTTAATTGGAGTCTCATCATTCTTCTGCGGAGAGGTAATATATTTTGCTCCAGAACTTTTTGGTGTTTGTTGTTCTTGCTGAGACGGTTGTTGTTGTTGTTGCAGGTATTGTGATTGCTTAGAAGTCAATCCAAATGGTTTGATATAACTTGGACCTGCTGCTGGAGCACTCGAAGGAGGAGAAGGGTATTTATTAAGGCCAGTAGATGGGGTCTGGATTTTTAAATCCTTTTGCTTAGGCAAATAAGGGGGTGATTGCTTTGGAATTGAATTTGAAGAACCTGATATACCTAGACCGGCAGGTAAGTTAGGAGCACTATTGTTTTTATCAAGGTTAAGGTTAAGTTTATTTGAAGTTGGAGGGGGTGGCGCCCTTCTGACTGGTATCAAGTCATTTTGCGAATCGTTCTTTGCATCTGGCTTTTCAGAATTCTGCAATAAGTTGTTTAATGGTGATACATTACTTTGTGACTTTTGCTGAGTCAAATGATAAGGAACTGGTGGCTTAGGCGCAGTTCTACTAGGTTTAAATTGTTGTGGTTGTTCTTGTTGAGATGCTTGTAATTGTTTGGAAGGATGCTTCGTCCATTCTTGTAAGCTCGAGCCATTAGTATTGTTATTATTATTGTTGTTTATCGAAGGCAGGCTAATTGGAGTCAGACCAGGAGAGCCACCGTTGATATCCGAATAAAATTCAAGTACTTCAATGACCGCCACTGGATTCTTCTTCCAGTCCTCATTTGTGATCTTAGAATGCTGCAATAAGTTTTTCCAAGTGTCTGGCAAACCAGTGAAATTACCACTTGCTGGATCAAAACCAACATGAACTTTATGCGTGAAGTTTATTGGGTTCGATACCCCCGTATTACCATTAATTAATGCCGAGTTGGTAGAATTCTCATTTCCAATATTGATCAACGGACACTTCGTGGTAAACGCGTCTAGCCAGTCCAAATAGTCATTGTTAGATTTAATAGAAATCAACATCGATTTCCCATTATTCTTAGGCACGATTTCAAACGTTTGTGACGTCTTGGTGTATCCTGAATTTGGTTTCAAGTTTATACTGCTGATCAAATTTAAAGGAAAAGACAAGTCTGGACTATTTGAATTGACCAGACTCGAGTCTGGCACGTTGAACGAATGTAAATTGGTCGGCTCATTCTTGTAGAAATTTAATGTCTTATCGTTTATAATCATGAACCGCTTATTCCACCGGAAAGATGTGAAAATCCCATCGTCCTTAATATGCACCCACCCAGATTGCCTTTTATTCGAGTTTATATTCAACTTAATCGACTGTTTATCATTACTGGAACTGCTAGCAGAACTGCTACTGTTGCTTCTGAACGTATTAGACGTGGAAGGTGGTGGAGGCGCCTTTCTATGATGTTTGATGTCTGATGTATAAATACTTGTCATTGATCTCTATTTTCTGGCTCTACCGTTTGAAAGAGGTTCCTAAATGATATCCTATAGCTCTATTACCTCTATATTTGTCAAATTCCCACCTATACTAGAAACTAATGGTATGTGATCTTGCTTTGAATGATGATCCTCTAACACCTACGAAACAAATTTCCTTTGAGTTGGAAGAATCTCGTCATTTTGTGTAATTTCACTCCATAGAAAATACTTTGTCGATTTGCACCAAAAATCGTCCTAAAATTACGCGTTTTTGTGTATTTCATGTTAGGAGCAATGTGGAGGCTAGAATCAGGGGATTCAGACGTCAAAAGCATGTAGTATGTCTCACATGGAAGCTGTAGATCCACAGGACACAATTAATGGAATGTATGTGCTTTTTTTTGCTATCTGGGGAACTTGTTGCGCAAATTCACAGGGCGGCTAATTGAAACAACGGAGTGAATATCGAATAGTTTGGATTGTGGAACGAACCAGATATTGAACTGAAGGAACCAGAAAGGATAAACGCAATACTCCTGAACAGCAGATGACGGGGGACCCCAAGTGGTCAAAATAACCAGATTGTGACTTAATCGGATACATCACATTAACAGTAAATTGGCTCGTATTTGTTTGACGATGTAACTACGAAAATACTACCTTTGGTTTGCATGCGTGGGATGCGAAGCGGAACATCCTCCAAGGTATACTATGAATGGATACCAGCCACATATGCCGCTGAAACACACCATATTATCAACTGGTCTATAGCGGCAGAGACATTTAGTATAGGCGGCTGCAATAGCCAACATATATGCAGGCACTTAAATTGATGTCCCCCAAATTCCAAATCCCAAATTTTCAAATCTACATAAACATAGATAGGAGTAATTGGGTGCCTTTAAACTCGTGGGCTACCAAATATAAGATCTGGGGTTGGCTGTCTTCCCGTGAGCACCAAAATAAGCATAATGCTAGCTGCTTTAGGTGCTTTGATTTCTGAGAGACCTATTTCAAAACTAGAAGAGACATAAGAGCATGCACAGCTGTAGACGAAGGTATTCACAGTAGTATCCACACAGATATCGTGTCACAAGTGTATAGTCGGTGGTGAAGGGGCCTGTTATGGCTGACCGAATTGGGACACAGGATTCTATCACGTGACCATATTTCAAAATGCACAGAATAGCATTACCTGGGAATTGTATTTCTAAGCGTTCAGTACTTGTGAGAAGTACGGACCAACAAACCACGGTAATGCCATTATTTGGACATTCAAAACGTAAAAAGACATCGCTATCGCCCCCGTTATCTAGTGCGTCGGATCTGCTCGGTGTAGAGCTTTCGAATGCGTCGGCATCGTCTGGGCAGGGATCTGCAGCAGGTAAACCCAAGAGTAAAATCAAGAGTCTTTTAAAGCCGAAAAATTCATCAACTGATAAAATTGAGCAGGAACTACAGAAAGTCAGATTAGACAACGATGCAAAGGTGGAAGAAATACGCAAACAACGTCTTAATAAGAGAACAAGCACGATTGTGGAAGCTGATGTGGATGAGGCAAATCAAAACGTAGACAGTGGGTTCGATTCGGAGTACGACTCTACTGATCTGGATGATCTTGATTCTGATTCGGATGATAGTGACTACGAAGAAGAACATTTGCATGCCATCAAGATTAGAGGAAAGAGTCTTTCGATTCAGAGTAATCTTGTATCGCAACTATCGAGCATAATGGGGTACTGTGGGATAACTTCGACAGCAACCAATCCAGAGACATTAGCAGCACTTGCAAACGAAGAGCTGAAAAGAACATTTTCGTTGCTTGACCAAAATATGAAAATACATCGCTTGTCGGGCACGTCGAACAGAAAGGATCCAAAATTGACCGAATCGGTTATCGGGGATAAACAAGCACAGTTAATTGAAAAGCTACAGATAAAACTTGATGAAGTTCTAAGCCTGAAAGGTTTACCGTCAGAACTGATTCAATGTTTGCGCAATGGTAAGACTGTTTATGATAGATACGGTGTGGTTAGAGATATAATAGGGAGAGGTGCCTATGGACTAATAAAGATCATTGACCCTAATGCAACCGATGCAACACTTAAGTCAACAACGAAGATTGCTCCGGGAAATGTATTTTATGCAGTGAAAGAATTGCAAAAACGACCCGGAACTGATGTAAAACAAAAAGAGTCTCAGAAACAATTTATCGATAGAGTGATATCTGAGTTCATTGTATCCTCAACTTTGAATTATAAACATATAGTAAAGACAGTGGATTTGATGGTCACATTGCCACCTACAGGCTCTAAGAAAGCCAGTGAGCTCAGTCAGTGCATAAAAATCAGTCAGGTTATGGAGTGTACTACAGGTGGTGATTTGTTTACATATATGTCAACTACCACCGACAAAGGAAACCAGCCTATACGAAGTGTATCACTTGATGAAGTTGATTGCTTTATAAAACAAATATCGAAAGGATTATGGTATATGCATAAACATGGGGTGGCCCACTGCGATCTTAAGCTTGAAAATATTTTAGTAAATTATCTACCTCCAGATCCACAAGATCCACTAAGAACTAGAATCGTCTTGAAGCTATCAGATTTTGGAAAGGTGAACGTCTTCAAAACTAAATGGGACCAACAAGAACAATTAATACCTTATGTCAATGGACCTGTTGGCTCAGAGCCATATATGGCTCCAGAGGAGCATCTCGGTAAAATGAATAAAACAGGAGGGTATTCTGCGAGAAGTAAAGATAATTGGGCCTTGGGAATTGTGATACTAGTATTATTTAATATAAGTAAACAGTACTTTATCCATAACAAATTGGATGGTGATGATGACAAGCCTGCTGAATATAGTGGGATTTTTGACGAATATAGCTCTGGATACTTATGGCATTGTACAGATATGAAAATGCATCATTTGAAGAAAGCTGAGGAGAAGAGATATAGGGATAAGGTATTTGAAGAGTATACGAAGAATAGAATGATAGCGGATTATGATAACACAACAAAAGAGTGGTTGATTAAGAAAGAGGGTAGGTTTAGACCTATTGAAAATTTGTTTGTAATCCCAAAGGATGAGGACGACGAAGGAACTGGAGGTTTTGAGTGTCAATTAGATGACGATGAATTACAACTATGTGAATTACGTAAAATGTTCATGTATAAATTATTAGATCCAAATCCTGAAACAAGATTAACTTCGGACGAATTTATCAGAGGTGACTGGATGACATCGGTATACAACTGCTACGATTGCATTAATTAGAGAACTGTATATATTGTTTATTATATTCTGTATGAAATATAAATATAGACAGGTTGTAACTTACCAGGACATAATAAACAAAATTATGATAAATGAAAGGAAATGTATAATATAAATTAACCCTTAAAGGATGGAAAATGATCATCATTGGAAATAAAAACGATAAAAAGATCTATTGTACAAAACGTAAAATAACGCCTATCACGTTAACCGCTCGAAAGGAAGATTAGAAATCACCAAACATAGAAGCATAAGGGTCAGAAACACCACTGATACCGTAATCCAAATCTTTATCTTCAGGGTATCTATCGAATTGAGAAGTATCACCAATACCAGATGTAATAGGGGGTTCATAAGGAGTCTCTATATCTCTCGAAAGTAACCTTTCCCATATAACTTCCTTAAACCACGGGTGGTTCTTTATTCCATCAGAGCCATCCTGCAAGTTACCAAGTCTCTGGGATAAGTCCTTTACGATTAACTTTTGAAGTAAATCCAAAATGTCCGGCGGCAAGTAGTCAGGGTAGGTAATTGTACCATTTAATATATTTTCATAAGTTTTCATTGGGGTAGGGTCGTAAAATGGCGTGTAGCCAGTGAGCATTTCAAAGATCAAGATCCCGAACGACCACCAGTCTACAGATTTATTGTAAGGTTTTGTTGCCACCACCTCTGGGGCTATGTAATCGGGAGTTCCGCATAATGTGTATGTAACGTCGCTAACTTCTTTTGCAAAGCCAAAGTCGGTCAACTTGATGTGTCCATTCTTGTCTAACAAGATGTTTTCTGGCTTCAAGTCACGATAGATGATATCCAACTCGTGTAAATATTCAATGGCCAAAAATACTTCGGCTGCGTAGAACTTGGCTACTGGGGTTGGAAAACGTTGGGATTTCCTCAAGAGCGAGAACAACTCACCTCCTTCTATATAGTCCATGATCATGAACAAGTTATGGCAATCTTGGAAGGTGCCCCACATTCTGATGATGAATGGGTGCTGCGCAAGCTTTAACATGCGTCTTTCGTCGTTTGTATGTTCAACCTGCTTCATGTTGACTACTCGTTCTTTCTTCAACGTCTTCATGGCGTAGAAACGCCCGTTATGTATCGACCGTGTCAAGTGCACCCGACCAAAAGACCCAGTTCCTAATGTTCGCAAGATCTGGAAGTCGTTCAACGTGTACTTGCCCTTGGTCGTGGTATCACGGTCACTATGTCTCGACTCCTTTTTAGTCAACTCGGCCGCCGACAGCGTCTTCTCATTCTTGTCTGCGCCTGTGTCTGATGGTCCTCCTTTGGATGCCTGGCTCACTCCTCCGTCCTCTGTGTTGGCGTCGCCCTGATTGTCGATGCTCATGCGGTTATCGTCGGTCTGCGACCCCAAAACCGGCTGCACGTATATATTCTGCTGCTGCTGTCTCTTACTCAACTCCTCTAGCGATATATCGTTTAGCGACTTGGTACTGGTCTCATTATGCTCCATCGACGTCATCTTGTCACAGCTGTCCCAATAAAACACTGACTACCTTTAGATGAACGTGTCTGTTTCTTGTTATCAAAAATCCGCCCTGCTTCAGCTAGATCACTTTCTACTAATAAAACTGCGTATAATTATCGTTATAATCACCGACAATATGTTATTCCTGGTAAAAGAAGAGATAATCTATTAATTAGACCATATGATTACATCACCTTTCTGTTTTTTTCAGCGTCTAAGGACCCGTGTAAATACCAGAATGTCCTTAGTAAATAAGGGTACTAACAAATTCGGTAGACTGTATATAATTTACCAAATTTTTTTCTTTTTACGCTCCGGCGGCGGTTATACGTCACATATGTTTATATCACAATGGGATACATCACTAGTGATACATCACATTTACGCGTGGCTAAGGATTGGGTTATGGGTAGAGGCATGGATGTCTTGTCTTGGCTGTATTAATTGTATTCATTGTGTTAGAATTGGAAGTAGTAGTATTGGCTGTGGTGAATTCGTTATATTGGCTGTAGTGTATAGGCTGTAGTGTATAGGTTGTAGTGTATTGGCTGTAATTGTATAGGCTGAAGTGAATTGTAATTGTGTTGCGGGTATTAGAGTAATGAATTAGCGGTATTTTTGTTTTACATATACAGAGTAGACGAGGCAATACGGTACCTCCCGATATGCGATGCATATAGAAATCGCGAGTGCGGACAGTAGACAGAACAGGGAAGAGAACACAACAGCAAGTATGCTACAACGAATATAGTAAAGTGAATAGAACAAATTTGGTATAGTATGCTGGTGTAGAATGCGCAAAGTACATAGTAGTTTAATGCCATGTAATGCTACACAAAGTCTAATAATAGTAATATAGTAACATAGTAGGGTAATAGTAATAGATATAGTGTAGGCAATTTGATTCAACATGTACTATATAATGTCACCATGCGACTCAAGATAAGCTTAGTGCAAGCGATGCTGGAGTTCACTTGGTGTCGTATTGGTTCCTAACTAATACGCAAACTTGCTCTAGCCACCGAGGACACCGACATATTCTTGCGGGTCCTTGCGGAAATCTTGCGGAAACGGCCATACCGCGGCATATATGGACATATGCATAATGTTGGGTCAAGATGGTTGATCTGTGCACAACGATCTGCAAAAGGCTAATTAACCAGCTATATATGTATAGCATTGCTCAAGAACTCCTTGTAAGAAGAGCTAGAGGGCTCAGAACTTTGATGAGACCGGCCCAACCGCGAAAACACTGCTTTAACGATTAATGAATCCAATCCTCGTCGATCGAGTCGTCATCATCATCATCATCATCATTATCGTCGTCGTCTACGTTTTCCATATCCTCGTCGTCGTTAACCTGCGTCTCGTTGGGTGCACTCGGCGAGATATCGGTGAAATCTTCGTCCGAACCATACCCGTAGCCTTCACCGCCTCTGTTTACATCGGGTCTTGCGATTAACCTAGGTACTGCACTGGTCCCCGACCCAGCACCCGCTGCTGCAAGTACAGCAGCCGTAACAGCAGCACTATTACTTGCTGTAGTTGATGAGGGCCGTTGTGCTATAGTGCGATCGATCTGCTGGCTGGGTCTTGTCTGCCTGGGTCTGAAACTAATATGGCCTCCGGATTCAAGCGAGAATATCTGGTAGCGAGCAGTTTTGATTTTTTCAAGCAAGTCATTGCTCATAAAGTAATCGAATCGCTGTCCCGTGTATCCTTTATCTAAATTGTTTCTATTAGTCTTTTCGTAATTTCCTAATTGCCCGATGAGATTGTCGAGTACCTCGAGAAACCCATATTTTTTCAATATTTTTGCTCTTTCGGTGGGAGTAGTAACCTTTTCATCCGACTCCCCCACTATAAGATTGCTCGTAGCATCACTATGATTATTGCGATTGGAGCTGTTTTCGTTGTCGTCATTTGCCTCTTTCTTTTCATTGTCTGAATCGTCCGAATTGTCGATATCAATTCGGTCGTTCGCTGAGCTGGTTCTTCTATTGGGCGAACTCTCTACCGTATCATAAATTCTGTAGTGATCACCTTCACTTCTTCTGGGTTCATTTTCTGTCCCGGGGAAGGTATATTCGAACACATCATTTTTCCATGTTAAGTTGATTATGATCCACACAATGCTTAGCTTGATCGAATTAAGATTATTATTGATATTAATTTTCGAATTGAAATCCAACTGGCTTTCAAACCCCTCGGTAACACTAAGATTGAGAAACCGTTTCCACACTTTCAAAAGTGATTCTTTCGGAAGCAATCTTTCTCTAAACTTTTCTATATTTGTGAACTTGTGGTCTTCGATATAGTTTATGGCCAATACCAATGACACATAGTCATTATTATCCATCAAGGATAACAAAAACGAATCATCATAGAACAATTCTTTCTTTAGATTTACTCGTTCATGTACTCCTTCAAAATTTTCAAAATTTGTAATATTCTCAATGACAAAATCTGCCCAACTTAATGGAAGCTTATCTTCTCTTTTGACATCATCGCCCAACTTATTGTCATATGCATCGATTAAATATTGACTGAAATATGGCGAACCCGCGGTCAAATTTCTTAGAATGTCAAAAGCTACAATCTTCTGTTGCAATTTCAAGCCTTTAATTTCCTCGCTTTCGCTTCCAATACCATGGCTAGGAATATTCCCGGTTTTAGCCACCCCATATACTATTTTATCGAATAATATCGATATTGGAAAATATTCAATTAACTCTTTTTTATTTTCTTGATTCTCATTGTACATGTAATTTTTCAAGATTTGTAAAATACTTAATTGTATTGTATTTTTCTGGAACATTTCTTCATCATCGACTTTACCTGCAGAAATATTTTGGTTTGTCACCAACGAGTTTTTATAGATAACTGATAAATTCTTTAAAAAGCCCTCATCATTAACTATATTATAACGGAAAGAGCTAAAATCAAGCACAAAGTTTGCTATTGTCCCTAATGTAATAGATTTGTTGAGCATTTGAGATTTATTAAGCTGCTTTCCAGTATCTTCTTCAGAATTAAAATTACAGAAAAATTGAATAAGTTTACTAGAAATTTCATTCCCTTTAAGAATTTGCAAAATGTTACTTATAAAGCCACCACTTGAAGAATTTCTATCTCTGGCATATCTTGATCTAGCAATGTCGCTTGAGCTTGTTTCAATATCAATTTCGCTGACAATCGAGTTACAATCAACAAAAAATGTTCTTAATAATGCAACGGATCTAGAAAGCGACCTAATCAAGTAAAGAACATTAGTGTAAGCTGGATCATTAACTAAAGTGATCATAACGCCCAAATTCTTACTTAAACAAGGAATATCTTGTTCTGAAAATTTCTTAATATTGTCCTTAGGATATAGTATTCTATGTACTAATTGAATTTGAATTAGTATGAACCTATAATCATCAATTAATTCAAACACCATTTGTGAAAATGTATGTTGGTGTTTTGACTTAGTATCTGTAAGTTTGTAATTGACAACTCTTTCACGATATTCCTCTTTCTTGCTTGTGAATACACTTAACAATAAAAGCAAATCACTAAGACTGTTCAAATTTGTTTCTTGAAGATAATTCATCATCACCGTAAAATCCACCAATTTGGTACAATTTTGAGAGTTCAGTTTCAATAGTCTGAAGTACTTTAATTTCTGACTAGACTTAAACCGTAATTCCAAACCCTTCATTATTTTGTAGTCTACATTGTTCTTTCTCAATTCATCACTGATAGAAGGATATTGTGAGCTTAAATTGGTTAATATTTTAGTTGGTGATAATAAAAATATCGGTAATGTTGTGGGCTTGACAAATTTATTGTCATCTAAGCTTAATAATTCTATTAACTTTGGAGTGATCTTCTTAAAGTTATTGAATATTGACTCCTCTCTCTTTTCAGTATCAGCTTGATTCGAATACTGCTTTAAATTATTCAAATGAAAATATACCAAATTCAATGCAGCTAAATTCAATGCTTTGTTTTCATACTTGATTAATAACAACATGGTAAGGTAGACATCGGGCAGAAATAAAGCATTATCTTGGTTTTGTTTGTCAACATCTAGTAATGAGTTAATAAAAAGACCATATTTATTATCATTCAGAAAACTGAAAATCTGAGCAGTGCAAGTAATTAAATCAGTCAATAATAATAAATTCACTTTCGTTCTAAAAATATATGGATTCAATTCAAGATTGGGTAAATTAGGGTCTTCAAATCCGGCTCTGTTAACTATTTCTGGGGTAAATTCAATTGCAGGGAAATTTGACAGGCACAATGTTTTGCACTCCTTTGATAACCTCTTCAAAAGCGTAGATAAAAGTGTAACTAATGGCTCATGTATACTAGTGCGTGATCTAGCATTATTAAGTAATACCGGCACTAATTTCAACAGTTTAGTCAATATCAATTCAGAAATGTCCGATGCATCGTACGTAATAATAAGCAATGAAGTAATAAATCTCCATAATTTGTTTGTTCCATCATTTTCAAACAAAGTACCATAGCTTTTATTGTTAAAAAGAGCAACAAATATATCGAGACAATATTCAACCATTATTTCGAGAGTATGGACCAAATTATCATCCAATGTATGACTATAGATCAAAGGAGCAAACTTTTCAATGAAATATGACACGAAAGAAATCATTGGCTGAATTAGTCCTTCGAATTCATTCAAACTGGTTGAAATATTTGGGTTGTTGTTCGGACTGATTTCTGTGATAAATGAGGATAAGATTTTCACCACAACGATTTTATGTTCTAAATCATTCAAGAATTCGTTAATATTATTGGAGAAGAAGTAATTCGGGTCCAAAACCGCCTTGTTGATAACAATACTGAATTCATGAACTAACCTCTCCATAAACTTAGTATCCCCGATCAATTTATATTTCAAATCATTATTTCCTATAAGTGTAACCCTTAAATCAGCGTAATTATCAGAGATTTCTTCATAAGTCTCAGAATTGGCCCTTGACTTTAATTCTAAAGGCATAGTTACAGGTTAAACTAATAATTTGTGGTCTTATTGCTCTCTAGTACTAACTTAATCAGATTGGATTTCATTATGACGTTTTGTGCGCGAGGACTCCACAAAGATAAGCCTATCTTCTTTTGTTATATATGAAGTCAAATACATGCGTTAATACCTACATTATGAACTAAACGTAGTGAATAGGAGGCTAACTGCCAATTTAATTGTAAGAATAAATATACGATACTATAAATTATCTCTATATTAAATTTTGCTTCGCCAAAACTTTTGAGCTTCAGCAGCAGGCTTTCCCAGCTTTATATCTTCACTTACTTTCGTATCAGCATCCACTCTCTTGGGAATATAGTCTATAACTGATTCAAAGTCTAATTGTCCTTCTTTGCCCTCATGTCCAGAAACAGGTAATCTAACTACACCATTTTTATCTGCTATCATAATGTCTCCAGGGTTGACCTTAAGATTTTCGTTTGAGTCGATTCCTGCAACAGTTATATCCAAAGGAACATTGATCCCGACTACCTTTACAACAGGCCCTGGAGCTGTGCTGCCTACTCCATATGACCAGACTGGATAACCAAGATCGTTGTGCTCATCTAAATCTCTAATTCTGCCTAAAATTACAGACCCATGGGCATTTCTATATTGGGCTCTAGTAGACATAAGACCACCATAGAGAGCATTGTTAACAGTCACGTATGGGGCATTTGTGGTTTGGCAGGATGGGGGTAAACCAATTACCAATATACTATTTTCTGGAATATTATCGATGTATGATTCTTTAATTGCGGGTCTTGGATCAGACTTTGGTGCATACAAAACAGTATAGGCAGGCCCTACGGACGTCTTATTTTGCTCGGAGACAGTCGCTGGTGAACGAATTTGTAAATTTGGAATGTAACCCCCGTTACTGATTCCATGCTGAACCAAGGAATCAGAAACATCGCAAGGAGTAAACTTCGATAAGATCGTTATTATTTCTTTTGTGGTGAACTTTTTAGATACAGAAGCCATTATTGACAATACAATTGGTTTAATTCGGTTAATTGATATAATTACAGAAGAAAGTACGGTGTGGAAAATTACAATTCGTTTGTTTCTTTGACCCCAGAGTCCGTGGATCCGTCAAACCGAGCACACTAAGTATTTACAAGACTATACACGAATATATTGAAGAACATCAACTCTTCTTAGGATCGGTGTTTTCAGGTTCATCATCCATACCCAATCTACTTTTCAATGCATTCAATCTATTTTGATCAACTGATTCGGCCAACTCGTCGTTTTCGTTAAAATCCATCATGGATTTACTTGGAGCCTCCTTCGGAGCGATCTCATCGTCTTTCGTATGCTCTTCAAGAGGTTGAGTCGTAGTAGCAACCTTAAATCTAGAACCAAGTTCTTGCAAAAACCCTGGACGTAATTGGTAGTCTAAAGTGATCCTATCTTTGGTCATTCTTGGATCTCTGAGATCGTTTAAAATAGCACCCATGGTACGGGGATGAATCATGGTTCTGATCGCATCCTTATTCTCACCAAGCTGAGAGGCTGAGGCAGGCCCGTGAGGATCCATTTGTGTCTCTAGTTCTTTCTGTCCTTTCTCATATAACGTTTTACGATTTTTTAACTGAGTTAATGCCGAAAAGTTTGGGTTTATCTGTGAATCAGATGTAGTGGAATGTATATTTTTACCCAAATTTGTAACTGAATTGATGAAATTTTGGTCATAAGAACCAACATGAGGGTCAAATCCGTCTTTTCCTTCCGGCATTTGGGGTGGTTGACTCTTCTGCAGTGCTGGTGCTTGCGGTTTGGTTTGCTGTGAATTTTTGAGCTTTTTATTCAAAAGCTTGGGGTCAAACTTGGTATTAGGGTTTAATATATGCATTTGGTCACCTTGATTGAGGCTCTCATCCGGTGTGAATTGTTTTTGGTGTTCTTTAAGTTCTTTTTGAATGGCATTCTGCTCGTACTTTTCCTTTAAGAATTCTGATGGCAATTGGTTAATATTGGATGAACGATTAATATTTGTATTTGTATTCTTCGATATCGTATTTGCGAGTTTCCTCGACGGCTTAGATGCCTTATTTCCCATATTTATGACTGTTTTGTTTTGTATAATAGAAACAGTATATTTAAAATATTTTCTTGTATTTGATCTCAAGTGCGCAAACTAATATTGATGGATTAATATTGAAAAACGGTTTATTGTACAATACATACAGATATATATATATGAAAATGAATATAGATTCAAGAGATAAGGGATAAAAGATGAAATCAAAACGAATGCAAAAACTTGGACCTTAGAGGAGTTTCTATGACTTTAGAGGGTGCAAAATTCAACCAGAGCCTTAATGATGCTTTTCTTTCTTTTCTTTCTTACTCTTCTTCTCCTTCTTCTCTTTCTTTTCCTTCTTCTCTTTCTTTTCCTTCTTCTCCTTCTTATCGCTCTTGGATTTTTCTTCTATCTTGGCCTTTTTGACTATCTTTCCGTCATCTTCGCTCTCGCTATCACCAGCATCTTCACCACCAACTTGAGGCTTGGCTTCGTCAAAATCTTCAGCTCCGTATCCGGTAGGGAAATGTCTCATTCTCAAGTTCTTGATTTTCTTGATGTTCTTTCTTGGCTTGATAACCTCGTCCATAGAAATAGCTGGAATATCCACAGCTTCACGTATGTTATAGAAACGACTGATATCTTGACCTACTATCTTGAAATTCTTCTTGCTTTCGTTCGTAAGGATGGCGTACTTCGAGCTTTCTGTGTCGGTACCTAACAACTCTTCATTGACCTGAAAATTTTTCTGATTCAAATTGAAACGTGATGGTCCAGTAGAAATAGACTTAGAGGTGAAGGAGACTGGTAAAGTCTTCAAGTCCTTCAATGGGAACCCCTTTGGTGTCTTAATCAACCAGATTTCTTTATCATTCTGTATTTTTATATTGGATGCTGGCTTTGATTTATGGAAATGTTTTGGCGGTTGGAACTCGACTTCTCCATCAGAGTCTGATCCTGAGTCATCCACATATTCATTGGACTTGTGTACTGCCATTTTCCTTCACTACAAACTGGTTTATACGAAGGGTCTATTCTACTATTCACCTCTAAATCTACTAGCGATGATATTGAAATTTTTTTTTTAGGAATAATCACGTGAGTATAACAATAGCATCCTTTCTATTATCTATGCCTTACAAGTAGATTTATACTTACGATACTGCCCCTCCCTATTGTCACCCTTGTAACCTCAAGTGGTACTGATCTAATCTTAGATTAAGGTTTTTTGCTTTAGGAAGAACGATTATATAATAATTCTTAGGTGCATGCCAATCTTTGGAACATAAATATGGTCAAGGCCCTTATATAGACAGCATTACATTTAGATATCTTTAATAGATAGTACTATCACGGTACATAATAGTTAAAATATTAGTTTAGTAGATTTACAATGGCGTTCGATTCGACAGAAGCTGGAGTTGCAGCCAGTATATTTTTAGGATTGTACACTGCATACTTTTTATTGGCAATAAATGTTGTCCGACACGAGGGATTCAAGTTTATCTATAGGATATTATTGATGTTTGGATTATTTAGAGTAGCGGGACAACTTTGTGGAGTTGCATTTGCAAAGTTGGGAGTTGAGCATTGGAAATGGCTAATCGCATATTTGGTGTTCACCGCAGAAGGGTACTTCACATTAATTGTTGCATCATTTTATTTCATTGTGCAGTGTCAGGTGAGGCAGAAGGGAAGATCGTGGCTACTGAATCATAGAGATGAAGTTGAGGATGGTGATGGGGCAAGTGAAGAAAGGGAAATTGATGAGAATGGAAGTGAAGAGAGAGAAGCATACGAGAATGCAAGCGACGAAAAAGAGGATTATCGTAGAAAGAGCGACGGGGAAATGAGTGTTGGAAAATGGGACAAAAAGCCCAAGTCGGTGTCGTGGGCTAGTATTTTCTACACGTTTTTAATTCCGGCCAATGCATTTATCGTTGCTGGTGGTTCACTTTTGACAGGGGCCAGCGCAGAAGAATTACAAAAGGAAACAGGAAATGTTAGCACATCTAAGGCTTTAAGGACAACGGGCCAAGCTATTTTTCTATTACAAACAGGCTTAGTGGTTCTACTTCTGATTTACGTGTATGTCAAAGAGAAAATAAGAGGTCGCACCATTTATTTGTTGTTTGCAGCTTCCCCATTTTTGCTTGTGAGAGGTATATTTGGAATCTTGTCCATTTATGTTGACAAGATGAATTACTATAAACTTTCGAATTATACTGCGGAAGGTTTAACTCCAAGTTTCGTTGCATACGAATACTGTCTTGCCACCACAATGGAATTTATGGCTGCATGCTTATTGATTTCCAATTACTACCTTGACCGAGATGCAAAAGTGGCTGACCGAGAGAAGATCAAGGAGTTCGAAAAGGAAAGCTTCTTCAAAAAGATCCTAACTATTGTAGTCCTTCTGTAGTCTTACTGCGGAACATTTTAATGGTCTAGTTCTTTCATTGTACCGTCTACACGAGTCATGCTCGCATTAAAATTATATACTGCGCCAAACAATCTTTAGTTTTCAATAAAATTTATCTTACTAGATCAATTACTAGGCCTAGACAAATCAATTCAAAAGTGCAATTGTGTATTGATTAACTTATATCTATCTAATTGATGTTCGTGTCTCCTTAAATCATGAAACTTGTAAAGTTGAAGGTATATTTGATTTCACTGTCTCACCTAGTCCGCAGTTACTAAAAAAAAAATGAGACCTCAAGTCTGTTTGACATCCACATTATACAAAAATATGCATATCTACAATAAAATGATGCCATCGAGTCATGAGAATACTGTATAAGCCAAGGTAGTTCGAAGTTTTGCACCTATAATGAAAATAATATTTTTGTAGATTTTATGCACTTCTTGTTTCTATTATGCCGAAAGTTAAATTGTGGAATCTATTACCAAAATCAAGCACCCTGTACACCAGCTAACATGACGAATGGGACCTAAGCCTAAAATTTCAAGATAACGGATCGCGTCGGGTCACTACTGTCAAAACTCATCCGGCTGAACAAGTTATTTTTACGTCAATAAGTCCGATGATTACCTAAGCCGTATATGGATATCTTACTGTTCAATACAATATAAATATAAGGCATGGTCTCGAATATATACGATGGTCTGGAGAACTGAAGACATAGAAATCATTACGGTTTACAGTTCGTAATAAGAAAATCAATTGTTAAAAAAGACTTATGGGATTTGAGTCGACTAGTGCAGGAGTTGCTGCAAGTATATACTTGGCGTTATATACAATTTATCTCTTGTTGGTTATAAATGTGGTCAGACATAAGGGGTTCCACTTCCTTTATAGGATTTTGTTGTTGTTTGGGTTGTTTAGAGTGAGTGGACAGCTTTGCGGTGTTGCATTTGGGGTTTTGGGGATTGAGCACTGGCATTGGCTTATTGCATATTTGGTTCTTACTGCAGAAGGGTATTTTTCGTTGATTATTGCAGCATTTCACTTTGTCATTCAGAGTCAGGTAAAACAAACAGGGAGCTCTTGGTTGCAAAAAAAGAAAGGTAGTGGTGAGAAGAAGCATAGATCGTGGGTTTTGAATCGGTTTTCCAACATATCGTGGTCGTTTTGCTTTCATATTAATTTGATCCCTGCGAATGCCCTCATCATTGCGGGAGGTACAATGTTGACTGGGCTCGATCCTAGCAGGTTAAGTGAAGAGCAATCAGAGGTGAATACGTCTAAAGGATTACGTACAGCTGGACAGACCATATTTCTCATCGAAACGATCATTGTAATTCTACTTCTGATTTATGTATACGTCAAAGAGAGAATCAGATGCCGTACCATCTATTTGTTGTTTGCAGCATCTCCATTCTTGCTAGTAAGAGGTATATTTGGGATTTTATCTATTTATGTTGACAAGATGAACTACTACCAGCTTTCGAACTACGACGGAGCAGGTCTAACATCGCAGTTTGTGGCTTACGAATATTGTCTCGCGACAACGATGGAGTTTGTTGTTGCCTGTTTATTGATTTCCAACTATTATCTTGACAATGATCTGAAGGTATCTGAATCTGACAATTTCAACAAGATTGAGTCCGAGGAAAGTTTATAGAAGCCATGAATCGGTCTTGATAATGGTGGATAGGCCCCTTTATAAAATATGGTCAAACGATGTTGTGAGTGAATAGTTTTATTTTTAATTCATTTCTACCTATTGACTACTTAACTTTTTACTTTTATCCGTCACTAATTTTAATAAAATCATCTTATAGACTGTTACTCAAGTTCTAGAGAACAAATTTTAAAGGTTGTGAATTGCCGTAACTATGTAGAGAAAAAAAAAATTTTGTAGGCGGAAAGATTTCTTGTTCTTCTCAACGAATTAATCAAAAGTAGTTCTTCTGATAGATTTCATTATCTCCGTGATTCAGAGAGGGTCAGAATTAATTTTCAACGTGTGTCTTGAGGCTTGTGTAATTCCGCAGAATTCGCATTTCAGGGTGCATCAAACAAGAGATGATCCAGAAGATGAGGCAGAATCTGAGCCTTCAGTCGAGGATGGGGGATCTGTCACGTATTGCGTTTTAACAATCTCTGTAGGATTTCCTTTCACTGTTTTTACGAGAACGCAGTCGTTTTCTAAGCCAAATTAGTCGCAACTTCGAGTGATTGACTCTAGAGACTACCTCTAGAAAACACCCATTGCATGACACACATGTTCTTGAAGTCTATTGTCCTATGAAGCAGTAGACTCAAAAGTTCATCCGCTTATGCCCCATAAATTACATAAATAAACCCCACAGATAACTGAACATAGCCAAATGTATCACCTATAGATCAGCTCTACGATCTCGCCGTAAGAGGCCACAGAATTCGTGACTGTAATGTACGGCTGAACAATAGAACGATTTCGCATCTAAAAACGGCGCTTACGTAAGCGCAGATTAAATGCCAATTCTTTTTTATACACATAAAGGTTGGAATACTATATAAATGGTAAGTAAGGGTTGCATTAAATGAAGACTGTGTTGATAGCTTAGATATATGCAATTGATTTCATAATATTAAAATTGCTTATAATAATAAATAGATAATACTAACATGGGATTCGAATCAACTAGTTCAGGTGTCGCAGCCAGTATATATTTGGGTTTATATACCTTGTACCTTTTGTTGGCTATAAATGTTGTCAGAAAGAAAGGGTTTAAATCCATATATACGGCATTGTTGGCATTTGGAATATTTAGAGTGGGTGGACAATTATGTGGTGTTGCGTTTGCAGTGTTGGGAATTCAGTATTGGCCATGGCTAGTCGCATATTTGGTGCTTACTGCAGAAGGGTACTTTTCGTTAATTATTGCAGCATTTTATTTTATTGTCCAGTGCCAGATAAGACAAAATGGGAGATCGTGGTTGTGTAAATGTAAAGAAGAACGCAAAGAAGAGCAAGAAGCAAGCAAATTCAAGCATACATCTTGTTTGTCGTGGTCAACTGTTTTTCACTTGGTATTGGTCCCAGCAAATGCTCTTGTTATTGGTGGTGGTACTACGTTGACAGGAATTGACACTGATAGATGGGACCAAGAGACCGACAAGATTAATACGTCGAAAGGGTTGAGGACAGCGGGACAAGCCATCTTCCTCATACAAACTATTATTGTAATTTTACTTCTGGTATATGTGTACGTCAGAGAGAAAGTCAGAGGACACACAATCTACTTGTTGTTTGCAGCCTCACCATTCTTGCTTGTTAGAGGTATATTTGGAATATTGTCTATCTTCATAGACAAAATGAACTACTATCAACTCTCGAACTATGATGGGGCAGGCCTCACCTCAGATTTCGTTGCTTACGAATACTGTCTTGCAACAACCATGGAATTTATTGCTGCTAGTTTATTCATTTCTAACTATTACCTCGATAATAGCGAAAAGGATATTCTGGACGAAAATTTCAGCAAGTTTGAGTCCGACGAAAGTAGTTCCATTAATGCATAATTAAATCTTAAATTTGACAGACCGTATATGAGCGAATAGTTTTTACATGTTAATTTTATAAGTGAACAAAGTGATTTAATAAAATAATTTGACGTAGTATCTACCTAACTTTTATTGCTAACCTTTTATCTTCTTCAGTGAAATCCTATTAACAATAGCAGTTGAAAATATACTCTTTTGATTTGTTTGCTGATAATGTTTTTCAATTTTTCTACAAAATAAAGAAATAATGATATTTTGACAATTTAATAGTTATACAACAAATAATTTTGGGAATCAAAAACGGTACAACTTAGAATAAAATGTTATACAGTAATACAAGCGTTACAAGAAAAGGAAAATAATTAATTCCACAAATTGCGAAATTTTTCAATAGTTGCGAAATCTATTCATGCAACTCATTTCTTACCAAAAAACGAGGCCTTGTTAGTTGATGGGTTATAGTTAATTCCTGCATCAAGCTGAAGTTGAACTAATAAGTCTACTTCGAAGCCTGTCGAATTAGATGGACAAGTGACATTCTTAGCTTTGGTGCTAGCATAAATTTCATATTGACCCTTAGTGATTGGATCTGGGCACGCTAAGAATTTGGACGAGTTCTGGTAAGTCAATAAAGAGTTGTTAAGACCGAAATGTTCACTCGATTGGTTCTTGAAAGCAGTAGTGGTTAATCTGTAGTTCTTATCGACATAAACAGTTCTGTTAGATGGGTGAGTGGTATTAGTACCGTTGGCCAATGGCAAGTTCAATGTGTATCCATTACTAGCCTTGATTCTTCCGAAGAAAGCTTGTTCATCGCCTCCTAACACTATATCACTTCCATTGAATTTGACCAAATTGTATTGGAATTTTTCGCCTTTGTGGTGGGCAATCAACGAAAACATCGGAGAAGATGGGGCGAAAAATCTCTTAACTGAGAGACAGTTGACTTCAAGAACCAACATGAATATGGCTAAAATGGTTGTAGATAATCTCATTTTTGAATTCTATGACAACTATTATTCCTCTATTAGGTATTCCTTCAACTTTCTTCTTTCCCTTCTTACAAGACTACAATTTCCTTATATATATACATATATACTGCTGCGGCAACAACGGAACATCCAAGGCGATAGCCTATATAGGTCATATATAAATATGTATCCCAGGTCATCTTGATGCATATTAAGGTGAACCCTGGTATTCTGTGGAATTTCTTTCCAATATCTTTGCTGTTTTGGGATTGCTAATGATCGTTTTAAGAATGTTTACATTAAAAAGTAAATAGAGTTGCGAAATTTTCTTCGAATGTTGCTGAAGCCCCTATACCTATAGCCCGATGATCATTTTTGTGCCTACATTGATTGCTGTTATCAGCAACTACACATCATATTGTTAGACATTAGGGGCCCCACAAACACAATAATCGCTTGTAAAAGTGATAAAGTTAAATCGACTTTTGATGAATGATTCGCATGTAAGCGAAGTTAAAGACATTAGCAACGAAGTCTTCAATGACATCATCGGCAAACTGTGAAGATTTACCGATCCGACTCGTTTTGACTAGATGACTGAATTCTTTGGGCTAGACTCGAAGCGAGTTCATCGGATATCGGCAATAAGAAAATAGCTTTGATAAGCAGAGAAGGATATGTGAGAATTTATTACATAATCAAATATTTGATTTCTTTTTAATACCATTCCAGACGTATGCCATGGGCTTTCCATTGCTATACAGAACTTCTGGATTAGCTTGATCATGGGATCAGACATCAATCGTGGAGTATAGAAGTAATTCAATGTACTCGAACGTCTTCATGGGTCATTCACAGAAACATCAAACTAGATCAGAGATCATTCGGTAGCGAATCCATCTCGATGGTTCAGGTGATGGTTCAGGTGATAAATTGAATAGCCCCACGTAGACCCACCTAATCATGTACTAATTATGTTAACGAAATCGGTTAAGTACAACTAACGCATATAACAAAAGGTGAATATATTTACATATATATAAACAATTTCATATAAATACAGACCTAATTACAAGTTCTAATTTAGATAAGAGCTAAAGAACCTATAATTCAACAGCCTTTGGACAGTTCAACATCTTCTTAATGTGACCGTAGATGGTGAATTGTAAGGAGGTTAAGGTACCGACCATAACCAATCTGGTTGGTAAACCGGCGAAAGAACCGACAACACCTAATTGCTTAGCTAATTGACCTAATAAACCGATGGTAGATTGACCTGGAGCCTTCTTGGTCTTGTTAACCTTGGATAATAAGGTATCAGCAGGTTGGGAAACGAAAGCGGCAGCACAACCAGCGATAATACCGGCAGACAAGTTAATTAAGGTCAATTTGGTTTCAGATAATTGGTTCTTTGGGGTACCGACAGCACCGAAAATAGCTTCAGCAGCTCTTTCGAAAACCAAGAACTTAGCGATGTTATATGGAATTTGCTTGAATAAAATTGGGGTGAAACCGTTGTAGAAAGAACCAACACCTTCTTCCTTTAAGATTCTGGAGAAACCACCGATTAAACCGTTAGCGAAGTTTGGTTGAGAAACCAATCTAATTCTAGTAGCTTCTAATGGACATAAAGCGATATCAGCGAAGAATTCAGCTAAAGCAGCAGAACCCATGTAGACGGAGTTCTTGTAGTGCTTGGCGGTATCAATACCGACAAGTTCAGTGAAGTTCTTCTTGAATAATTCGTAACCACCGAATTTGAAACAACCTTGTAAAGAGTAACCCAACACGGTTGGTCCTAAACCGGTTAATAAAGCACCAGCACCTTCGGTACCGACAATTTTCTTAAAGGATCCGAATAAACCGTTGTTGTATACAGTTGGTTCTAATTGAATTCTAGTCTTGATAACATCAATTGGGGTCATGGCACCGTGAGTAACACCACAACCAATAGCACCAGCTAAGGCAAATGAAGCGTAATCACCGACGGTGTATGTTGGTAAAGTTTGACTTTGAGGAGTAGCCATCTTGAATATCTATGTGTGTCTATATATTAAATAAACTAAGAATTTAGTATATCAATATCGAAAACAATAAAAAAAATTTTAGGGAGGAAATGGTTGAATTTAAATCGACGAATTTTTCAGCTCTCGGTCGATTTCGGAAATAATTTTTTTTTCTTTTCTTTCTGAGCGTGGCTCTAATACAATAACAATGTTTGGCTAATTACAGGGACACAATAACCATTACTATTTCGGTCAAAATGCGATCAGGATGCACGTCTTCACGTAGCGATTCGTGAAATGTAATGTATATATGGAGAGGTAAGGATTTAGTGTAGTTTGATGTAGATCTATGTATATATGCGCATGGGAAGGAGGGACTGGAAAGGTGGATTAACGGAATAATCAAGGGGAACTAAATAAGCGCAATACTAAATATGCACACCCAATTGATTAAGTAAGGATTTATTGGATAATGCGTTCATTGCAGCCCTCTGACTTGCAGCCTTTTTGTTGGAGTCGACACTGGAACCGACAACTATATCGTTGACCAAGATAGAAACCTGGAAGTCATTGCCGACCTTATTGAATCTGTAAATTGGGGTGAGGTGATTGGACCCTAACACCGCGTACAAGGTATTTTTGGAGTTGTTGTCGAGGGGGTGCTTTGCGTCTAGTGCGGCTGCGGGATATGGAGGGAGCGACGGGAGCGACGGAAGGTTTGGGAGGTGCGAAGGCTGTTGATGGTGGAACTGGTTTTGGTGTGGAGGTGGAGGAGGGGCACCATACGGCTGGGGTGTTTGCTGAGTAACCGGGAAGGTGCTGTAGGGATGCGCGTAGATATTGTCGGTTGTGTGGGATTGTTTGTCTTGGCCTTGGCTAGGTATACTCACTTGCTTGGTTGGGATATGATCTTCTATTGACGGCTCGTATTCTTCTTCGGAGTCTATTTTTGGTGAGTAGGGCTCTTCGGTTGACGAGTCGTTGCCGTTGTTGTAGTTATCGTCGTCGTTGGCGCTGTCATGGTTTGTAGACAGAGGTTCCGAGACGGGTTGTTTCGGTTTCTGCAGCTCTTCGTAGGATGCAATCATGATCTTTATTACATCGTCGATTTTCTGCTTATTGGAAAATGCATCAGCCGCAGCCTTGACCTTGGCCTCCTCAGCACCAATGCTACTGGTGCCAATACCCAACGTTTGGCCATTTATGGACAATTTGACCACATGTGGGTCGGATTCCAACGTCTCGAACTCAAGGGTGGTATCTTGGGGTGGAATGTAATACATGTTTGTCACCTGTTTGAATAGAAAGTTCAACTCGATCAATGCTAATTTGTTTAATGGCTTCAACGTTTCATGATTGTCAATAAAGTCTTGTATTATGGGCTCATACAATTTCGCAATCCATAGCTTAATTTCGGCAAAAGAATACCCATCCAAGACTAATCCTCCAATGTATGCCAAGAATATATTACTTAGTTTAGTTAATTTATCATCTAGACTTATTTCATTGGAAAAGTGGAACTTGTAGTTGTCAGCTAGATTATACCCGAATGCAAGTTTTGTGAGGATGGAAGTAGACACTAGTTTGAACTGTAAGTAATACAAATCGTCTTCGTGAATATCTGGGAGCTTCTCGTCCAATATTTCAATTAATGCAAATTCTAACAACCTCTTCCCTCTCAAACTTAACTTAGCGTTATGCGATCGGTTGAAGTCGTTGGCATCGTCCAGCTCTAAAAAGTCCGACGGCTGTCTAAACGACTTATCTGTGAGAATCTTATTCAACAAGCTTTCGTTCGATATTGGGGGCAACACCGGTGGAAACGATTCAATATTCACCTGCTTGCCCGAATTCACTCTCTGCTTCAACACCTTCGCCAAATTGCTCCCAATATCCCGTGGCGGCGTGTAATCCAACAAATAACCCACAAACTTATCTGCCTTCAGAGATTTGAAATTTATTTGGGACAACGCCAATAAAAACGGCAATAACCCTTGATCATACAAAAACTTCATTCTGACCGCTACTTTTAATTGGGAAGAGCTCAAGAAATTCTTAGTCTTGTCAATAATGCTTAAACTATCGCCCTGGTTTGGATTATCTAAATACGTCGATAATTCCCCAAATTGATCCAAACTTGGTGCTTTAGTCAAGATTTGATTAAGAGTGGCTTGTAATTGAGAAATGTTCCCTTTAACTTGATGTAAATCATCACACCAAGTTAAAAGATCTTTTTGAATCAATGGCTGCATCAATACAATGCGGTTTTCGGTCTAATTATCCTGAAATCCTTACCAACCTTGCTGATGATGATTGTTTAACTATACTATCAAGTGTGAAGAGTACTAAATCGACTAAGAAAACAGGTCGTGTAAAATTACCAAAATCACTTCAGTTTTTTTTTTGAAATTTTTTTTTTTTGGCAGGTTCAGCTCTTATGATAATAGAAGGGTGAAAAAATTATCGTTTTATAAGACCAAATATTTTAAGGTTTTTGAGGTATTAAGCTGTGTTAATCAGAGCTATTGTATTTAGTATTATTTTTATTTGTTGATTTTCATATTTGACAATGTTTTTCTGACTTAACCACTGAAAGTTTCTATTTTTTGCAATTTTTCTCTTTACTTAAGAAAGAAAGAAAAAGCCGACGAAAAGCTAATACTGGAGATTATTTTACTACACACGAGACATAGTTTTTGCTTAAGCATAGTAATATTTGATAAAACTAGCGCAAAAGACGATAATAATGAATACTACAATTACTGCAAAATTTTACGATGAGGAATTCGTTCCTGGGACCACAAATATATTTAGTTCGGCCGACGACTCGTCTTTCGACTCGTCGTCCAGTGGGAGGCCAGTGAAGAAAAACAAGAAGGGGGTGATTTTGTTGCCGCAGCCATCAGACTCTCCCAATGACCCGTTGAACTGGTCTACTCCGCGGAAAATGTGGCATTTCTTTCTACTTTCGTTCATTACTGGGCTTACGGCAGCCGTGTCCAATGATGCTGGGGCAGCACAGGACTCGTTGAACGAGATATACGGGATTTCTTACGATTCAATGAACACTGGGGCCGGGGTATTATTCCTTTTCATTGGATGGTCGTGTATTTTCTTTGCTCCTGCTTCTTCCTTATACGGAAGACGTATTACATACTTGATATGTCTTCTCGCAGGTTGCTTGGGATCAGTTTGGTTTGCATTATCGAAGAGAACTTCTGACACCATCTGGTCGCAGGCATTTGTGGGTATGTCTGAAGCATGTGCAGAAGCCCAAGTTCAACAGTCATTGTCTGACATTTTCTTTCAACATCAATTGGGGTCTGTTTTGACGGTGTATATTTTGGCTACTTCCGTAGGTTCATTCTTGGCTCCTTTAATCGCACATTTGATTTCCCAAACGCAAACATTCAGATGGGTTGGCTGGTGGGGTGCCATAATTTGTGGTGCTACATTGGTTGTATTATTTTTTGGTTGTGAGGAAACAGTGTTCGACAGATCAAAGTATTTCCCTGTCTACCAATCTTCTCGCTCAGTCGATCATCATATCGAGGAGAATGATAACAACGAAAAAAGTAAGGATGAAAAGGCAACTGAAGGGGGTCAGCATAACAACGAACCTTTGCAAGTGTCTCCAGATGAAAGCAAAGGAGTGTTTGCCCCTATTGAGCACGAATCACAAGCTTCAAAAGAACAATTATTACCATATCATAAGAGAATTGCTTTAATTACGCCCTCTCCCTATTTAATAGGTTTTGGTTTCAAACAATATTTAAGAAGATTTGTCATTTATTTCAAGGTATTTACTCTTCCTGCTGTGTGGCTTTCAGGATTATTATGGGGGTTACAAGATGCTTACATGACGTTCTTCTTGACTACTCAAGATACATTTTTTTACGATGACCCATGGAATTATACCGAGACTGGTGTAGCGGTGATGAACGTCGCAACTTTAATTGGAGCCGTTCTTGGTTGTTATATGTCTGGTGTTCTTTCAGATAAACATGTTTTATGGATGGCCAAGCGTAATGATGGTGTATCAGAACCAGAGTTTAGATTATGGCTATTATTTATTACATTGTTGATCTCTCCTGCTGGTTTAATCATGTTTGGGGTTGGTGCCGATAGAGTATGGCCTCGTGAAGCTATATATGCCGGTTTAGCATTTATTGGTTTTGGATGGGGCTCTATTGGTGATACCGCCATGTCATATTTGATGGATTCATACCCTGATATTGTCATCCAAGGTATGGTCGGAGTTTCTATCATTAATAATACTTTAGCCTGTGTCTTCACATTTGTTTGTTCATATTGGTTAGATGGCTCTGGTACTGCAAACACATACATTGTATTAGCTGTCATTGATTTTGTTTCTATTGCCTTCATCATCCCAGCATTATATTGGGGTAAGTCATGGAGAAGAAGAACAAAGAGAATTTATATCTCTTTAGTTGAATTAACCCAAGGTATGGGTTAGAATTTTATCCATGTCCATTTCTTAACCTGTACTTCTTCGCTGTACTTTTCTTTAACTCCAAAGCTTAATTCCATAATTTTAATCTTAATTAATTTTTCACTACAAATTATGTTTGATATAATAATACAGTTTATTTTAGAAAGACTTTTTATGTAAACAATAAATTAATCCAATTTCATTTCGTCTGCTGTATCCACAGGCTGATCATTTGGATTTTCATTTCCATTAGAATCATTTTCATCTTTCTTATTCCAATAATTTTCCATTTCATTATCAAGCTTGCTGACTTTTGATTCTCTTTTCAATTCTTCCTCACTCTTACCGGACATATACGCCGAAAGTTCTTCATCCAATGTGTCAATGGACTTCTTTTGAGGCTTTTGCTTCTTCTTCAACGCACTATGTGGCTTGCCTCCTGATGCAGCATTTCTTGGACCTTGTTGGCTTCCCTTGGGAACAACTATACGGTCTGCCAATGATGTGGCACTTTCTACGACCAAGTTTTCACCCATAGCCTTTCTTCCGTCAAATCTGGAAATGGCTATGGAATTATTTTTATTATGGTCGTATTGGAAGCAAACATATGCAACATCATCCTTTCTAGGATCAAATTTGACAAACTCGACAGGAGCGACTCCATCGAATAAATTAGATAAATCTTCTCCATTTAAATCTGGGTGGATATTCTTGACTCTGAGAATAGGTCTGGACTTAGAAATAGCTGTAACTTCTCTTGGAACCGAACTTGACGGTCTTGGTCTATCATTTCTTCTTCCATGTGGACCTTTTGGTCTTTGATGCTGATTGTGCGAGTTAGTAACCTACCCTTCTATCATCCTATTTCTAGATACATACTGGCTTATTGATTCTTGAGTTACCTCTTTTTGGCCCACTAGGAAATTTTTTGGCTGGCTTTTTTTCGCCAATGATTTCATCTAAAGACTTTTCCAATATAGGATTAGACATGTTATCGATTGCTATAATTAAAAATATTTATTACAGGAAAATTGTTGATCAATTGCCCATAAATCGTTGAATTATTGATATTTGGTGATAGAGGAGCTTGTTACACAAAATCATAAGGTAATATCATATATTCTCTATAAAATACTTCTAAACAATGAAGTAAGTAAAATAAGACGTTGTAGTGTAGCAGCACGATATAATAAATAAACAGAACTATCTAAATAATACATGTAGCGAAAAAAAGGAAGATGGAATAGGAATAAATTAATTCTTTTTCTTTCCAACAGTCTTGAAGTTATCTTGTTCTTCATATCTAATGCCAGTAAATTTACCTTCACCATCAAAAACATCGACCTTTTTGATGAAATCTAACTTGTTTAATTTAGGCCAGTTGACAAATTGATAACCGTTTTTATTGAGATATGTCAAACTTTTAGCGTTGTAGAAAATACAAGCACCCACAACTAATAAATTCTTCCAATCAGTGATAGAGCCTTTTGGATACCATAAAATGGCGAAAAGGACCAACAATGAAGTACACATCAAGTAAGGTAACAATTGAATGTATGGGGGTCTTCTGTCAATAAAAGGAGATGTAAGGGAATCGCGGAAAGGTCTGTAATTGCCTAGGAATAAATCGAAAGAATCTTGACGAGCACCGTCTTTCAAGTTGTTTCTGTAATAACGAGTTATTGAGTTGATTAAATCGGCCACAGCTCCCCCACGCGTTCTTTTACCAAGACGGGTGAAATCAGTCTTTAAAGCACCAGTACCAGAGTAAGCAAATGAAACTGCATCTGCATTATCAGCCCAGAAACTCATGAAGAATAAGTTGAAACCTGGGTCTAATATTTCCCATGGGGCAGCATCTGTTGTTTGTAAGTACTTAGACTTGATGAATTGATTTTGTAAAACCCAACGTCCGAGAGTGGATTGAACAACATTGGTACGATCCAAACAGTCCATACAATTCGTTCTGACAACCTTATTTTGGGTTGATAAAATAGAACTTGACCTCAAATCAAAATGGAAGTAGTTATCACTGGTGTATCCCAACTGAATCAAACGTTCTAACAAAAGACTGATTCTATCCCATCTCATGTTACGGCATTCGTGATGGAAATCAAAATAGATATATTTGACATGGTCAGCCAAATTTGGTGGTAAAGTTTCAACCGCACCCTCATATGCTTCCTTGACAGCTAATTCATACCCTTTCTGGTTAACAAGATTAACACAAAAGTTATCACCGTATTTTTCAATTTGTTCGGCAAAGTGCTTCTGGGAGGCCTCAGACGATGACTTTGTAGAAACCACCAAGTTTGGTCTATACTTCAAGTTATTGATTTCACACCAGTAGACTGGAACGGAGCCTCTGGTTTGAATATATGAGTATATCTGGCTATCGTGTGTAGTTAAAATTTGTTCAGTTTCATTGTAATTACCAACGTTACCGTCGTCATCTATTCCACGACGGAAGTATCTAGTACCTGCTCTCTTAACTGAACGACGGGTTACCAACGCAAATTCTAACGACTGGTGGCCCTTAAACTCTGCCGAGTGTGACTTGAAGTAACCGTATATAATGGGCGTGACGAAGTCAGTGGCCGCTGCTTCTACCAACTCATCACACAAGTACGCGTTCCACCAGAATCTCTGATCATAACTTACCGGCTTTGACGTGAATTGTCTCTGCAACGAGTTCGTCAAATCGTACTCATTATCAATAGAGTAAAACAAAGTAGCCTTTGTCAAGTGCTGGTGTAACAAATCAATATAGCTTGATTCTTCAGAATCCTTTTTCGACACCAAATCATTACTCAAAGGAAGGATCTTAAACGAATCAATATGTGCAATTTCCTTACCCAAAACTGACCCAGTAACCGTGTGCTTATCAGCAATAATCACATACTTGTTAATCTTTAACTTAATAACACCGATAATACATGAAATAGCCGAGGGAGCACTGCCAATATTTAATTTGGAATAAACACTTGGTAAACTATCTGACACCTGTAAACCACTATTTCCACTCAAGTAAAGATAATTTTTGGTTCTACTGTTCTGGAAGATGTGAGTTCCATCAGGAGCTATCGAATGAAAGAGTGTCATTGACTATGCTTGCTATTTCTCTACTTATCTTTGAAGAAACTATTCACCATTTTTATGGATTTGCTGTTTCTGTTCAGAGCGCGGATTAATGCTATTGAATTGCCACTTCATAGCGAGTTAAAGATAACAACTTCTTTATCTAATAGATTCAATTCAAGATAGATCTTAGATTAAGCATCATAATGGATAAATTCAAGTTGAGTTGTACCTTGAACGGTCACGAACAAGACGTAAGAAGTGTTATTTCACCTTCAGATGATACGGTTATTTCAGGGCTGAGAGATGGTACGGTGAGAGTTTGGCATGCAGATGAAGCAAAAGGATGGTCAACACCAGATATTACAGGGTTATTGGCATTCAATTCACCAGATAATTCGTTTGTTAACAGTGTGACATACGTTGATAATGGAGATCAGCCACTTGTGGCTTCAGGAGGTAAGGATTGCATTATATATTTGAGTGATCTCAAGCCGGACGTAAATGTGACAGGAGCTATGCCGGAAGAATACGTGAAGTATCAATTGGTTGGACACGAGAGTAATGTGTGTTCCTTGCACCACCAGGGACAGTACTTGATCTCGGGATCGTGGGATGCGACGTCGAAAGTATGGGATCTTGAGTCGATGTCCGTGAAATTCAATTTGACGGGCCATGAATCATCTGTTTGGGATGCCAAAGTTGTCGATGCAACAAACAATGTATTTTTGACTTGTTCGGCGGATAGGACCATACGTAAATGGCTTGGAGATCGGGAAATTTGGAGTATTCCTGGTCATGGGGATGTTATCAGAAAATTGCTTATATTGCCAGGGGGAAAGCAGTTTGCTTCTTGCTCTAATGACTGTACGATTAAAATTTGGGATTTGGAGACTGGTAGGGCCTTGCAAACGTTGACAGGACATGACTCGTTTGTTTATGATCTTGGTATATTGCCTAATGGTGACATTGTTTCTTCTGCGGAAGACAGAACCGTTCGTGTTTGGAGAGATGGCAAAGTGATACAGGCAATTACGTTGCCATGTATTTCTGTTTGGTGTTTAGGAGTTTTACCAAATGGCGATTTTGTTGCAGGTGGCTCAGATAATAAATTAAGAATCTTTTCAAGAGATTCTTCCAGGATAGCTCCTCCTGAAGAATTGAAAGAGTTTGCAGAGGCAGTTCAACAATCAAGTATTGCGGAACAATCTGTAGATGACTTGAAGAAGACAGATATTCCTGGATATGATGCATTGCTCCAACCAGGAAAACAAGAGGGTTCTACCATAATGGTCAAAAACCCAAACGGAACTATCGAAGCTCACCAGTGGTCTGGCGGTGAATGGGTTAAAATCGGTGATGTTGTTGGATCTGCAGGAAATTCAGGTGGCAAACAAGAGTTTGGTGGTAAGCAATGGGATTACGTCTTCGATGTAGATATTGAAGAAGGGGCTCCTCCATTGAAATTGCCTTATAATACCAATGAGAATGCTTATGCTGCAGCCGAAAGATTTTTATCTGTGAATGAATTACCTTCGACCTATACAGAAGAAGTTGTCAGATTTATTATGAAGAATACAGGTGGAGTTGAATTGGGCCAGCTGACTAGCGCTAGTGATAATCCATACGCGGATAAACATCCAACACCTCCAGCTGCTCAAGTAACTGCAAACTTGACGGTCATTCCCCAAAAACAATATATTTTCTTCAAGGACTTCAAAAGCGATCAATTGGTTAAGGGTTTAACGAAATTCAACGAAGAGCAAACAGCAGAGAATAAGTTCTCAAGCGAAGAAATATCACAAGTTACGTCAAATTTAAGCGTATTAAACTCCAAGGAAGCATTGGAATTAATTACCATTTATCTTCCAAAAATTTTCAATAAATGGTCCGAGAAATCACGTCTTATTGGATATGATATATTGAGAATTAGTATTCCTCGTGTCACAACAGCTGATTTGTTAAGGTCTACAGATGCAGCAGAAATAATTTTGAATGCTGTGAACTCTGGATTAAAAATTGTAAATGGTTCCAACTTACCTCTTTTTATGATGCTTTTGAAGGTTCTCAATAATCTAGTAAACAACACCTTATTCATTCAGTTATATATAACGACAAACGATAATGGCCTTGTTTTCTATAATGAATTCTTTGAAGAAATGTTGGTCAGATTGACTAAATTGATCACTTCTGTTTCGAAAGATTCTGCTGCTTTACAGAGTAAGCATTTCAGCACCACTGTTACTACCTTGGCTACATTTGTATACAACTTGTCTGTATACCAACTGCAGAATACTTCATTAAAGTCGAACCCAGCTAGTGCAAAACCAATATTAGATTTTGCCACTCAAGTTGGAGAAATATTGGTGGAATCAAGTTCTGAAGCTGCCTATAGACTAGTAATTGGATACGGTAATTACAAATACGCCAAAGCAGCTGTTGCCTCTCCAAAATGGCTTGCAACTGTTAAAGAGCTCTATGTTACTAAGCACCCCGAACAAAGATTCGCTGACTTAGCAAGCGATATACAAAAGTTATAAATCATTATTTAGAATTTTATATTAATATACACGTATATAATACCCGTGTCAACTAGCTACTTTTCTGAAGATTTTTACATCGAACTTCGTTGAACCACCTAACTCTTAATTATAAACTACATCTGAACATTCTCTCCCTACTTTAAAGAACACATATGCCTATTAGTAGAATAATTCTGGTACTTTGTGAACATAGCTTACTAATTTTTGAGCAGTATCAAGATTTAAATTATCAGACAATTCAATAGCAGATAACACTCTCACCGAGAGATCACTAGTTCCAACCTTTCCGATGATCTCATAATTCTTATTGACTACTAATTCTTCTCCTGGGTTAGAAATTAATGTGATGGGTCCATTACTTATGAGGATGGAATTATTTGAAGATGGATCATATGATTGACATTTACCCATAATACGAACAAGTCTACCTTGATGTTGTTCTAATAACGTGGAATCTATTCTTATACTTGCGGCGTCCATTACTTTATAACCTTATTAATTAGTTCTATGATGTATGATAATCTTCTTAAACATCTACACCATAATTAAGTCCAAAATATAGAACAACGCGTAACAGGCAATTCACGTGTAAAATGGTTCTATGATCTTTTTGCATCTATTTATCTATAAAACTATCATTACTAACAAGTACATAATTCATTTAAGAAGTCACCAGCTCTACCTTGTTCTTCAGCTCTCATTAAGCTTTCTCCTATCAAAAAACCATCGACATTGTCTTCGTATTTGTATTTTTTGACATCATCAACATTAGTTATTCCAGATAATGCTAAGACCAAGACATCGCCCTTTCTGCCACTCTTGTTTTTAGCAGCATCAACTAAGGAGCTGGTGGTTCCTAAATCAACGTCGAAAGTGGACAAATTACGGTTGTTTACCCCGATTACGAGAGGTTCTTTGTTATCACCTTTGTAAGTGAGCTTGACAGCTAAGTCCAATTCAGAGGCATCATTGACTTCAACCAACGGAACCATACCCAAGGATAAGGAGTATTCGTACAATTCTTGCAATATGTGAGAGTTCATCAACATTTTGACGATCAACAAGACGGTATCGGCACCAGCTAAACGGGCTTCTAAGATCTGGTACTTATTGAAAATGAATTCTTTTCTTAAGACTGCCGGTCTCTTGTAACCTTCCTTGGTAGGAGTGTCGATAACACGACGTATTAAAGCCATGTCGTCTAATGAGCCTTTGAACCATTTTGGTTCTGTTAATACAGAAATGGTCGAGCATCCATTCGTGGCGTAAGTCAAGGCTTGCTTACCAGGATGAGCTTGAATGTTAATGTCACCTTTAGATGGGGATGCACGCTTGAACTCAGACAAAATAATGGTTTGTTTTAACTCTTTTTGGGTGTAGATAATACGATCATAGAAATTTATCAAGCTTGGGGCTACGGACAACGATAATGATATTTGTAACTGTTCAAATGACTTACCAGGAAGCTGTTCAATGATTTTATAGTCTTCCTTACGCTTTTCAAAGATCTTGATCAAGATATTTTCCTTTCTAGCAGGAGTGACAGCTCCTTTAGAAGCATCATTTTCTTTCCAAGTACCACCTTGAACAGATAATAAATTGTCAATCATTATCTGTCCAGATTCGGTTAAGATGGATTCCGGGTGGAACTGCACACCTTCTATTGCGTATTCCTTATGTCTTACACCCATAATAATTTCTGGAGACGTTTCAGTGGATGCTGTCACCTCAAGACAATCAGGCAAAGTTTGTTGAGTACCGGCCAATGAATGATATCTCGTAACAGCAACTGATTGCGGGACGTTAGCAAACATACCTTTTCCATCGTGCTTTATAGTAGTAGTTTTACCATGAACAATTTCTCCAGCGTACGAAACATCACCGCCAAACACATCAAATACACATTGTAATCCCATACAGACACCGAATATTGGCAACTTTCCCTTGAAATGCTCAATAACATCTCTTGAAACACCTGAATCTGTTTGTGGATGTCCAGGACCTGGAGATATGAAGATAATATCCGGCTTTATTTCATTTTCAATACGAGCTATATCGATTTTATCATTACGATAGACGTCGACTTTTCCGCATAAATGAGATTGATGAAGATATTGATATAAATTCCAAGTAAAGGAATCATAATTATCTATCATCAAAACATGTCTCTTGAGCAAATCACTAGTCATAATGTAATTTAAAGTCGGTTGATATAATTTTTCACTTGTATGGTTTTACAATATTTATGTCCCATTAAATTTTTTTGAGTCACTAATACAGGTTACTAATTTAAATAGATTTTGCAAGTTAAATAAATTGTCTATAGACTTATATGATATACAAATACATTTAGTAGTCTTTTAGTGTCTATAGAAAGGTTTAACCCTTTCTAGTTCTACGTCTAACTCTAGCACTTATTGGAGCATCCGATTGTATGTCTTCTGGTTCAGAAATGTTGGCTTCATCTATAGATGCACCATCATGATCGGCTTCATCATCATAATCTGAATCAAGTTCCACACCTCTTAATAAAATTGAACTAACCAATTCTAAAATCAACATAAACAAAGACGAAAGTATAGCCAAACAGTAGTTGGATATACTTACACCAATGTCTAACCAGGAGCCTTCAGTTCTCACTAAGAAGAAAAAGTTCAACGACAAGAAATCACTCGTTGAAATGATTAAGGTGGAAATAGTGAATTTTCTGATTTCCAATCTGTAGTTCATAATACCAAGACAGGTGGAAAGCAAGATATATGGGATTATTAATTTCAACATCAACAATGCACCCATTGGGAAAGGATCAAAAATAGGAATCAATCTGTAGACCGAGTCCAAGGAGAACGATGAAATGGAGGCCACATTACCAGTTCCAAAGAATGCAAACTGTAGGAAGAAGAAACCGATAATTGTGATTCTTATGACCTGTAACCAATATCCCTTTGGAACCAATCCGAGCTTGCGGGCCTTTTGTATTTTTCTGGTAGAAAACTTTAATGATTGTTCAATATTTAACCATTGAAGTAACACCAAAGAATATCCCACGTAAAACAACAACTCAAATGAGATGGTTAAAATAATAAACGTAGGAACAAATGTCAAGAAAATACTTAATAATCTGAGTTGGTAATCTGCGGAGGGATTGAAAGAATAAAAAATAGGCACCACAAATAATGACACAACAAATGTTACCCAGCCGGTGATCTGGGAATGAAGCGGTAAACCCTCTCTAGCTTGCAATGACAAAACAGATACGTTTGTTGGATATAACATGATAAGTATGACCAATATTTGAAGACAGACTAAAGTCTTGTTATAATTATCGATTGAACGTTCAAATACCTTTCTAGCACCGAATATACCTGTTAAGAGAGCAGCAGCAGCACCAGCGTTGATTTGAGTTAAACTCTCAACTTTAACTGGATCTAAGTTCGTAAAAATACACATGGATGTACAACTTGACAACCATAAAAGCTTTTCCAATAATTTAATCTTTCTGGATTTCAAAAAGAATGGATATAAACCAATCAATACAAAAATGATTGAGAACATAATCCTTTCAAAAAAACCGTAAACAATTCCCTCGTACATCCCAATAAATGAAACCAATACAAAAACTTTAGTAGATGCGGAAATGCCATGTAGAAATTGATTTAATCCTTCGATTAAGTTTGGAGATTCATTTAGTATAGTATACCAAAAATATAATGGGAAAGCTGCATACATGTAGTAGTTAAATGGCGAATTTTGATAATACAACACATAGTTGATGGATATGGCCAAAATACTGAAGAATCCAGCCAAAGCAGGCGAAAATTTAGTGTCAGCGACAGTTCTGTTAGTGAGGATGAATAGTTTTAAGAAAATAATAAACGAATAAATAATCCAGCCGAAGAAACCCAAAGTCACAATTGATCTTAATAAAGCCCAGTTGTACGTCTGTAAGTAATTTAAACCGTCTAATGCATGCTTCAGTAATTCCTCTGATAAACTAATTGCAGCAGCTTCATTTATCCTCTTATCATATTCCGTGAGATCACCAAATTGTAATAAAGTAATTAGTGTTTCAATTTGGGTTTTATATTCTGCGATGCTCTTTTGATTGAATGGATCAAATGGTTTAAATGAAAACTGATGATTGTAAACTTCACTTTCTTTAACAAGATATTGCTCAACAATGGCTAAAGAATTAGCATATAAAGCCTTAATTTTAGTTATAGATTCAGCATCAATATAGCTTAACGGTAATTCACCAACAGAGTTAGCTGGATAATTTGCACCAATTAAATATGCCATTAAGGAGGCAATATCAGCCTGATTAACATCATTTCTTACTAAATGGTCGAGCTTCCAAGTATCAAAGTAGTCGGCTTCATATCCACTAGCAACAGGGTCTTGAATTGTTGATAAAAGTTCTGGATCAGCCGAATCACGAAGTAATTTTGGTTTATTAATACCTGCACCCCAAGCAATCAAAGGCGTTCTTGTATTATCTGGATGTCCATCTCCATGTGAACCAAAATCAGACATACCGTGATCTGCTGTGAAAACGAAAGCAGAATCATCATCACCAAAGAATTCGTTGATTCTTGGAATCAATTTTGATAACTCTTTATCAATGTATTCAATATTGTCGTAGTACTCAGCGGAATAAGGACGGTAAGCATGCCCGGCAGTATCTGGTCCCAATAAATGTAAGAAGAATACGTTACCTTGTTGATGTAATTCATCATGTAATGTCTTGTTTGTAGCCAGGTTTTCCATGAGTTCGTTGAAATGATTAAACACGAACGAATCCAATTCAATTGAACTTTGTGTGAAGTCTTCAAACTCATGGCCATACATACAAGTATCTATTCTTCCAGGAACCACATTATCACCGTATGCAAACATAGGCAAGATATCTGGTGATCCAAACGAATATGTATGGGTTGATTGGTTGAAAAATGAGTCAAAATCAACAGGATTCTCCTTCCAGCCTTTCGTGACGGCAGAAACATCTTCGTAGAAACCTGCAATCATGGCAACATGCCCAGGTCTCGATTCAGTTGGCATTCTTGTATTGGATATTCCCCATGTTCCTTCGTTTAATGCCAAACTTCTTAAATATGGTGCTAAATATTTAGTTTCTCCTGTTCTAGGATGCTTTAACTTTTGAAATGTCTTATCAGCTCTTAGTCCATCACCAACTATTAAGAATAATCTCTTTGCTGGTGGACTATCGGTCGATTTGTGATTGTCCATACCATGAACCAATGGCAGGACAAAATAGATATCGAAGATAGACCATAAATAAAAGAAATGGAAAATCAATCCTATGAACAAAAGCAATTGACGATTCCTGTTCATGATCTCGAGTAAGCGATATGTTCTTCAATCAATTCTTTTAGAATACAGAATGAAATATTTCATTAAATATCATCTACGCGTTGATCCACCAGGGTTATATAAAATTCGCGTTTATGAAATTACTATACGGTATATACTTCTATGAATTAGACATCTTTATCCAGTTGCAGTTCTGTTTATAGATATCCATAGTACTCGTAAACACTCTTAACAGCTCTGTATATTCTTGAATAACCTTGAAATCACGCTCTAGACATTGCTGGTAAACTTCAAAGCAAGCAGAGCTCGAATTTATTAGTTCGAAGTATTCTTCATCTTTCTTTGATCTCTCTAATTGATACTGTACAATATGCTTCTTATAATTGAGAAATTCCGATTGATAGTTACGAATTGAGGAAACATATCTCATCCAAAGTTCATTCGTTAATTTTCTACTTAGCAAAGCTTCTGGAGGAGTTGGAGAAGCATAATTGTGAATAGTTGGGGATGCATGCAAGTCCAACATGGTTAATACTTTCTTTCGAGTACTGGAGGGTACAGAGTGGCCCTTGACAGAATTTTTGTTGATGGGAGTATGAAGTGTTTCAGCTTTAGAGGTACCATTTGTATATTCGGCTACTCTTGGCCGTTTAGATTTAAGTTTGGATGAGACATCTTCACTGATCTTCCTAGTTTTAACATTAGATTCATCCTTGGGTAAGTTTTCCAAGACTTCGGAAAAGTCCACATTTCCAATATCAGCACCTAGGTGGGATTTCAAATCATCAAATTTAAAAGTTCCCGTAGTTTTCGGTCTTTTATTTGATGAACGATCATGAGAAACACTATTATTTCTAACGTAGCTTGTTGTTGGTGCCACTGGTTTATTTCTCGTGGGTGAAACAGAACGTCGACTTTTACTTAACCGACTGGGCTCTTGTCTGGGCCTGAGATTCATTCTAGCATCAAAAAGTTGCTCTACACCATTGAAAAACTGATCCATATCGTTTGCATAGGGTTCTGATTTGACTTGTGGCTCGCCCGGTGATTCGTGTAGTACAGATACAAATTCATCATCGTCCGAATCTGAAGTGTGATTCGGTTCCTTATTACTCGAACTAGTCAGACTCTTTGTAGAAGGCTGTGTATTTGATGGTGCACCCGTCAGTTTGGGAGGGCTCTCTTCAACGCCATCATCGTCTAACACTATGGGATCACTCGAATCTTGTCCATGCTGACCAAAATTGTTTGTATCGTAGGTATCATGTTCACGGTGGGCCGACCGGTTATCCAGCCTTCTTTCATTATGTAATGAACCAGGTTCAGGCTTATCCTTTGCTCTTTCTTGTGTTCTTCGCCTCTCCATAAAATACTGATCTAGCACATCTTCCTCCTGAGCAAAATGACTAAATGTGTTCTCCCATTCCTTTCTATATGCATCTCGTTTCCTTTCGTTATAATGCATATTTTCTGCCTCTTTCTGATTTTCCTTTTCCTTATATCTCTCACGCTCCATTTTCTCCCTCCTTCTATCCTCTCTTTCTTTTCTTATCTGTTCTTCAATTTTCTCCTTAGCAAGTTTTGCAGCCCTTCTTGATTGGTCTTCACGATCCTTTTTCAATTTCTCTTCCTGCGCCTGTTTCTGCTTTTCAGCTATGTCCGGATTTTGGTATGATTTGTAGAAATGCTGATAAAACCCATAATATCCTGGGGTTCTGTTTGATTTTGAAGTTGATGTGGAAGTTGATGTATGCGTAGACGTAGAATATGTTTTGTATGAACTATAATTGCTTTTTCTGTGTTGAATATCATATTTACGACGTTTTTCAGGATCTTTTAACGTTTCATATGCCTCTTGTATTTTGATAAACAATTCATGATGGTTTGTATCTGATGTTTTATCAGGATGATATTTCACAGCTAGCTTTTTGTAACAACGCTTGATATCATCATCACTAGCGTTAGACGCCAAACCTAGCACCCGATAGAAGTCTGTTACGTTTGATGCCATGTCATTAATGAATACCTTTTGTAATGTAATTGTGAAATCAACTCTATTTTTTTAATAGTCGCACAGTGATCTCAAATCATCACCAGATGATTGACTTGAAATAGCTTGCTAGAAAGAATAAAAGATATCAGTATTATTGTATAGCAAGACATTAAATCAATTCTACAAGTTCAATTCTACAAGCTCGTCTACATTGATAATGGAATATATCGATAAATTCTTCTTGAAAATAAAAATACATGTAATAGAGATTAAATATTAGTTTAGAATGAACCATTGTAGAAACAAATTAAATTCAGAATTAGATACCTACTCGACAGAGAGGTTAGCGTTTTGGATTTCTTGGTCTTTCGTTTGTGCGAGTATGACTTTAGCATAGGCTGGAATTTCAGCTTTTGGAATGGATTCGGCTAAAGAATCTAACAGACTGTATTTGGTAGTCTTGCCTCCATTGTATTCTGCTGGCAAGTTATCTTTACCAAACCATTCAGATAAGTTACCGTTGCTCAAAACCTGGAACTTCTTCAAAGTCTCAGCGCTGATGATACCCATCTTTTTGAGGAATGTGAACACCCATCCCATAAATACTGGAACATTAATGAAGAACTTTACAGATAATAACTCTGGGTAGTTGGCACCAAAGATACTGATAATCTGCTTCGTTGAAGCCTTCACATTAGGGTCCATACGAAGCATGGAGACGTTGTTATAGTCATGGACTTGGGCGATTTTGTTGTTCGTTGGATCAGTGAAATCTGCAAACAGCAACGATTTTTCCATGATACCTATACGCCATCTCAAGAATTGAGTACCTTCCTTGGCACCTTCTTTGGATTCCCTTTCTCCACCGTATTGTTGGAACACCTTCTTAGGATTTTTAAGCTTTCCGTATAAGTTCCAAGTAACATACTTCATGTTATCGTCACCATCTGGATTCCCAGTAACAACCCCTAATTGATCCAATTCCTTGTCAAATTCCTCTTCGTAAGCAGCAGAAAGAGGTTGGAACTTATTTCTCCAATTCAAGGTGTTAACCAATCTTGTCGTAGCAGTTTCGACATCATATTCGTCAGCTATCAAGAACTTCAACAAAATCTCGTTTCTAATAGAAACATCAACATGTTCATTGGAATCAACATTGACACAATGACCAAAAATTTCGTCGTATTTAGGGTTATCAGTCTTCAGTAATATTGTAGGAATAGCCTCAATCAATTTTGCCAACTTATCTATTTGATCAGCCGTGAGGTCGGTAGATTTTATAGTATCACCAACTGAGCTAGCATTTATTTTTTCAGCTGATTGATTGTTAGTTGGTTTTTCAACCACTTCGGTTTCTGACATGATGTTACGACTGTTTCTAATTCTTCAGAAAGAAAAGGGACTTCTTGTTTATCTTATATAGAAAAAAACTTCAGCCGGACTTCGGCTAAAAAAATATTCCCTGAGATTATCTATTACTCGAATCTATAGATTTACGTATATACAACTTAATTATTAGTGGTACTTCCTGGAACAATCTTGAAACTCAAGATATCGTTCTTACCATTGTCTACTGTATCTTCTTCACCAACTCTTACACCACCAACACCTTCAATTGAAGCGATAGTAACATCTCCCATGATTTTTCTGGCGACCGATATCACCGGGGTGCCTCTTTTCACAAGCACACAGTCCCTGAATACATTTTCACCCGAACTTCCAGTGAAATTATGGATACTTCTAACGGGGAAGACAGGAACCAACTCCAATAAGTCTGCAGCTGCTTGTAATAATTGTACAACACCAGTTGAACCGAATCTGTAGAGCACCAAGTCTCTGATATTTTCGATTCTGTTACGCAATTTATCGTCCAAGGGCTTCAATTCTGATTCGGGACCCAAATCATCGATGGTATCAACGAATTCAGTTCCCAGGTCGTATTTGATGTATTTTTGACTGGCTAATTTACGCAAAAACACTTCAGTGATTGAAGATGTTAAGACGCATTTTAATTCTGGGTACTTTAAAATGATCTTGGATACATTCTTATCTGCATCTGGATGGTCCATCTTGTTAAGAGACAAGACGGTGGGAAACTTGACTTGCATAAACGCCTTGACCACCTTCTCGATCGTTTCATTATCCCAGTCTTGCAATGGTGCTAACCCAGGCAAAAGGTCAAGAGCTTTTCCAATTAACTGCTTATTAGCCGAATATCCTCCTAGTTGCTGTCTCAAAGTCTCCAAAGTCGTAGATTTAGTGGCTGTGTGCTTTCTGACCACTGAGCCCCATCTTTCCATAAGATTCCCAAGAATCCACTTGAAGATCTCATCCTGCAACCACTCGATATCTTGTAACGGATCGTACCCTCTCGTAGCCTTCCCCTCTGCATTAGTGGTTCCACTAACGTCCACGATATGAATCAAACAGTCTGCCTCCGTCAAATCTCCCAAAAATTTATTTCCTAATCCTTTTCCAAGATGAGCATTGGGAACCAACCCTGCCACATCCAACAACATGATGGGAACTCCTCTTTTTCCATCTCGACAATATCCATAATTTGGTTTACATAGTTCCTTTTTATCGAACCTTGCACACGCACAATCAATCTCTAGATACCCAGTAGCCTTATTTGGGTCTATAGTAGTAAAAGGAAATGCTCCAACCTTGGCATTAGCATCTGTCAACGAATTTAATGTAGTAGATTTACCAGCAGATGGCTTTCCTACAAGAGCAATAACTGTTTCTCGTCCCATCTATCTATCTCTATCAATAATATACCATCAATATTCTAAATAAAAAAGATTTTATCACCAACTACATCATCTTTGGCCTAGAGGCTTTTGTGCAATTTTTATATTAGGCCCTTATGTATTACGTTTTCTTTTGCGTTTATTAACAAACTATACGTTGTTTATAAAGCAATTACGATAACATAGATAATAAGCTAATGGAAATACAATGGCATTGAATATATCATCAGTATTTAGCAACTTGTTTTCAGGATTTTCGAGTGATTTCAAGAAGAAGAACTTCTCTTTATACGGTCAATGGATCGGGTTACTTAACATATTTTTATGTATAGCATTGGGAATTGCTAATATTTTCCATGCTTCGGTGGTGATCGTATTTTCAATTATATGTATTGTGCAAGGGTTAGTGGTTGTGTTTGTTGAAATTCCATTCTTGTTGAAGATTTGCCCCTTAACAGACAGATTTACCAACTTTATTAGGAACTTCGATGAGAATTGGCCAAGATGTGGATTCTACTTGTTAATGGCAGCAATTCAATGGCTTTCATTGACGGTTCAAGCCACAAGCTTAATTGTGGTTGCTGTGTTCTTCACATTGGCCAGTATCTGTTATGCATTGGCAGCATTTATGCACCAAGAGTACTTGAAGACCTCGTTCAATGTTGCCGGTGATCCGGACTCGCTTGAAGGTCAAGTTGGAGACCACATCGTCAGAAATGTATTGTAGGTCAACTAGACCCACTTCAATTGGTAATTCCGGCCCTTAAAACCGTTGTTTTTATAATTTTCTAAATACAACTCCACTTTTTTTTGTACATGTCCAATATTATAGGTAAATGAATGCCCAATCCTTCTTGGATTGATTTAACTGTTTAAAATGACTTTTGTAGATGGTATAAGTCTTGTAAATCTTATCTTATAGCGTATGCTAGATTTTGTGTCACTTGTTTTTTTTCTATTATTTTTTGCTTGATGAAATCAAACTTTAGACGGAAGATATAGCTCCCAGATATTCATCTTACAGAGAGAAAATATGTCAAAAATACTACCGTTTGTTGAAGATACGCAACCGCTGGTAGGAGAACACGAAAGGTCGGCTACTCCAAGCATGTCAACGATACTAAATGAAAATACCTCATCGCACAATACATCAGCGGCCGAAACGAAGGAAAATACACCCAGTACCAATAGTAATGGTAATAATAGAAAAGAAGGAGTTACGTCTCTTTCGTTTGACCAGGTTAATGATAATGCTGACGAATTAATAGAACTTCGTGGTGAAGGAAGATATTTTGGGGTCACTGACCCAAGTTCTGGTACTACTATTAACTCTTTGCAGAGCATGGGCCCATTATGTGCAAATTGCCATAAAAGAGGTCATATAAGGGCCAAATGTAAGACTGTTGTGTGTCACAAATGTGGTGTTGTCGGTGATCATTATGAAACTCAATGTCCAACTACAATGGTATGTTCTAGATGTGGATTAAAAGGCCATGTTGCCATCATATGTAAAAATAAGCTCAAGAAAAGACAATATTGTAAACATTGCGATACGTTTAATCATGGGGATGACTCTTGTCCTAGTATTTGGCGGTCATATTTAACTTTACCGACACCTAAAAGTGACGATGAGAACGATAACTACGAAAGCACAGTATTGCCAGTGATATACTGCTATAATTGTGGAGATGATGAGCATTATGGGGACGAATGTCCTGAACCTAGAACATCAAGAATACCGTGTATAAACGGCAGTGCTTTTAGTGGAACCAACTTACCCAGGCATTTAAGATCGCTTTATTTCGATCGCATGAATTCCAGTAAACAGAACTCCCATGCTCAGAAAAAGCTGCAAAACACCAAATCCACTTACAGCAACAGCTACAGCAACGGATACAGCAATAACTACAGCAACAGCAATAATAGTAACCACGGAACCAAAGGCAACTACAACAATGGTTCCTTTAGGAATAACTTCAGTAGTTATAATGATTACAACTACAATTCAAATGCAAATTTTAACAGACAGCCTATAGACAAGAACTTCAACGGTTATTATAATAACCAGAATAACAGCAATAATAGCCATTCACATTTCAAGCCTAATTCAAGACATCCCGCGAAGCTGGATAAGCCTAATCCATCCAGATCAGGTTTTATACCCAATTCAAGTTCAAAGAAAAACAATAAAAAACCGACAAGATCAGGTTTTATAGATAAAAATAAAAACAAGGCTAATAAATCTAACTCTCTGCATAAGCCCACAAGATCAGGATTAATAGAAAGTAGTGGGAATAGGGCCAAGAAACAAAGTGTAAAGAATATCAAGAATTTATATTAGTGTATATAGTTCGCAATATAAAAATATCAAACCGATCTCGGATCAACAACGGTTCTCTATATTTACAGGTACCTGAATTGATCAAGAAAATAATATTGTTAGTTTTATTGTTTCAACTAATTGATAATTCCATTAATTGTGTTCCGTCGTTTATGAAAATTTTTCGGTAGGTTAAAATGGATCGATTTAAGTCGCTAATCAATCTATTTGATTATTTTCATTATCCTACACAAAAATCAAAGGAATACAGTAAATATAGGCAAGAATTGACTAATAAGTATGGGGATATAACGACAATTATTCTTGTGGTCTTTTTGATTGCAATTCCAATCCAGAAACTTTTGAATATTAAAGGATATACATTTTCGAAGATTAAAATTTTCAAGAAGACTAACCTGAGGTTGAATAAGTGGATTGAAAGAGATGAGGAAGAAAGCTACAGATTGAATAAACTCAAGCGATTCGTAGCTGGTAAATTGAAGGGATTGATATATAACATATACTACCACGCCACTGCAATCTTATTAATAATATTCTGGGGATCATTATTAACACTTCTTTCATTAAACGAGTCAAATCACGGTGATTTGATTGTTCTTGCTAAAAGATTAGGAAAAATCATTACTGTATCGATGCCAACCATATTCTTTTTAACACTTCGTCCTTCTCCATTACCAAATACGTTGTATTTAGCATTGTTACCTGTTCACAAGTGGTTATCGAGGTTGATCATTGTACAGGGTGTTTTACACACAGTAATTTACTGTGGGTACTTTCAGTATAAGAATACGTGGGGGAAAGCTATTAAGTACGAAAATTTATATGGATGGGGTGCAATGTTAGGATTTTTAATTATTATGGTAACATCATTGCTGGGATTTAGAACGAGATATTATCGGTTCTTTTATTTTCAACATTATGTCTGGTCATGGATTATAGTCATATGTATTCAAATTCATGCAAGACCCGTCAAGGCAACTCCTTATACCATTGCGAACATTTGTATATTGGTGGGACAAATCATCTATAGATTAAAACTTACGGACGTGACTATAAACGATACTGACATGAAGGTAACTAACATATCTTCAAATTTGGCTTTAGTTGAGTTTCCTAACCATTTAATCAAGTGCAAATCGATAAGTCCAGGTGCACATATCAGATTGACAGAATATGGATCTTCCTGGTTTGTGAGAGCTTATAGACAAATCATCCCAAATTATCATCCATACACTTTAGTATCATTACCTCTGGATAATTATCAAAAGTTGATAGTACGTAGAGGTAACTTCCAAATCCAAAACAATCACAAATATTTAATTTGCGGCTCTTACGACCCCAATTTGTTATTTTTAAGTTCAAGAAATAGAACTAAAGGTAGCTTCAGTATCTCTAAGTTGAGAGTCAATGCGAAAAGAATATTGATGATAGTAGGAGGATCAGCTATTTCTTTTGCATTACCAATTTTGAGAGTCATGAATTATCATGGCGTTCCTATTAAGATTGTATGGGTCATTAAAGATTTTAGAGACATTACCATTTTGAAGCATTTTGATGGGTTCATCCATGAAGATGATTTTGAGATATTTGTTACTGGGAGTTCGGAGCTAAGTCAAGAATCCGCCATGAAGAGATATGGTTCCATAAATGATATGTCAAGTAATGGAAATTCGAGTATGACCTATGATCTTGAAAGTGAACAGCTGCCATTACTAGGAGAAGAAAGAAAAACGAGTATGACTAAAGGAGGTGAAAATGAAGATGTTGAAATCTCTATCGATAATGAAGAAGATGAAGACGATGATGAGTGTGCTGTAGACCTTACAATGAGAGAGCATTTCTTAGACACTATACCTAGTAGCGGTGACAACGATAACGAAGAGCTAGAACATTTCATGGATCATGAAGATGAGGTACAAGATCAAAATCTCGAATTACCCTCCAGTGGAACCAAATTAAATATCACAAGAAAAAATAGCATACAGCATTCACGTAAACCAAGTATTTCTCTCTCGAGAAAAACAAGTGTATCCACAACAAATGAAATTTTTTGCCCTATATTGAACTCGAATTCAACGGATACAGCAAAGCATTATTTACAGCAGTTCAAAGATACAGTGAAGAAGTTGAAAATTGAGCATAGAATATATAAGGGTAGACCTCGTATTAATTACAAGTACTACAACTGGTGCATAAACGAAGGATTTACACAATGCTCGGGTCCAGTAGATGATGGGTCTCACAACTTTGTATGTTGTCGTGATTTGATTAAGGATAAAGGCAACAAGGTAGATTCGAATAAAGTTTGGGTTATTACGGCGGGACCTGCGGGATTAGTTAAAAATGTTAAATTATGGGCCAATGAAAATGGATTGAATTTTCATGAAGAATCGTTTTATGTTTAGTTGGTATATTATTCATAGCTAATAAATGTATTTTATGTAAGTCCAAGTTGTTGAGTATATGCGTAGTCGAGACTTTATTTCTTATTAATATTTAATTCCTCCTCCATATATATATCCCGTTTGATTTGCTCCTCCATGGCAAGCTGTTTCCTCATTTTGATCTTTTCTGATTCGATAGCAAACGAAATAAAAATAAAGTTCCAACTCACTAGGTATGCGATCTTATAAGGAGTATTGAAAAATTTGGCATTATGGCCATAATTATACCTATAGTTTAAATAAAAACCACTAATTAAACCAATTAGGGAACCTTTAAGCAGACCAGTTAAACCAGCACCCCATAATTGAGACGTCAATTCATCAATTTTCTTCTGTCTTTCTGGCATCATATTATAAAGCCGAGATGAATTTATCGCAACTTTCCTTAAAGTGCGATCAATCTATCTATGTATACGAGAAGCGGAAATCTTGCACAAGACAAATAGAAGAGACTTTACATAGTTAATTCATAATAATTAAAACATATAATTTAAGGCTATTAATTTGGAACTAAATATTGAATACCTCCTAAGTTTATTGACTTTAGGGTAGGCACATGAATTTTAAATAATTTGATTAAATTCAATAAGCAAGAATGTAAGAATAAATTCTTGAATTGATCTAAATCATGATTGATGAGCAATGGTCTGTCATCAGAATTCAAAATTGAATTGATGGAGTATAAATTCTGGTTCAAATAAATAAACTGTTGCTTCAACTTGCGGACAATATAGTTCAAAAATTTCAAATTGTACTCACTGGTAGTATCAATTTTAACATTTGAGGAATCAGCAGACGAGTTAGTGAAGTTATCGAAGTCGTGTTGAAAGTGATTCTTCGAGTCGAGGGTCGAAAGCTTGTTGAAAGTAAGTCTGGTGTCATTACAAACTTTACAATCACACTGATTAACCAACAAATCGAAGAAGTTCGTCCTCTTATTGAATAAGCGAGGCAAATTCACCACCCAATCGTTAAAAAAATCTGGGATGACTATCTTTGCCAAGTTGGGCAATTTAGATAAATTTCTGAAGAATTTATTGTAGTTTAGGGATGATTTATTTTCCAATGTTAATTTCGTCAAGTCGTTAATATTCAAGTAGATTTCTCTCAAGTTCGAGATCATCGAGCAAAATAACTCGTTCTCAATCAATTTGTTGAACTGCAGCAAATTATCAGTGTGGGGATTTGATTTGTAGTTGATCAACACTAACTTGGTCAAGGCCAATGGATCCCTGCAGCTTGAGAACCAGTCTCTAAAAAATTGAACCATGCATTCGTTAGGACAGTAGTGATTCGTGCAATTAACCTTCAACTCGAGTTCTTCCAAGTCCTGGAAGTTGACCAATTGGCTCACTTCACGGTAAGTCAATAATGAGTCTGCTTTAAAGTTGTGCGAGCTTGAGAGGGAAAGCTTGCGCAAATTCAACTTAACCTTTCCCAGAAACGTTTTGGTGAACACCGAAGTTGACTTGGGCAGATTTAAGTACAATGCTTTCAAGCTCTCCATGTTTCTCAACACATTACGGTTCAACTTCTCTATAGGATCGAGGAGAAACAGTTGCTCAATGAAAAGATTGAGATGACGCAAGCTCGGATTGTACGGCAAACTGATAAGCTCATTGATATCAAACGCAATCCAGTTGGTTAAATTATTCAAAATAGTGTCTTGGACATCGATTTCACAACTTTGCTCGTCCTCATTCTCTGAGTACTGAATCGACTCCTGACTGATATAATTGTTGAACGACTGGTATTTGCGCAAATTATTTATGTCCAAGTTCACAAAGTAGATTGGATGTTTCACCTTCTCCCACTGACGAATAAAACTGTCGTACAACTCCTTATAGTCATATTCAATCAAGTTAGATTGCGTATGGATAACCACTCTCCCTATAAGCTGAAAATTCTCCTTTGTCAATTCCCGGGCGAATGATCCTACCTTTTTTACATCTAGCAAACTATACTTCTCATTGTGTCCTTCCGAATCCAAAATCATAATTCGCTTATATAGCATCTGATTCACTTTACTGTGGAAGATCCTATTAGTTCTTCCAAGCGACACAAGATCACTTTGGTTTAGGTACCCTATTATATCATCAAGTACATTATATGGCAAATCCAACACATGCATCCTTAATTCTATAATTATCTATTATATCTATTAAATTATGATTAACTCACAATTAAATTATGCAAAAAATACCTGGCTATTGAATGTGGATATATAATATTAAACTATTTCTATAAGATTCTAGACGATTCGATCATTTATATATATACCAAGATTATGGGGTTCGTAATCATACTTTTTATTGCGCACCGAAAAAATCGCCCTACGTGAAAAGAGGCGAAATGGAACCAAATTGTGGAGTCAATTAGGACAGGCGGAAATGCCACGAAAAAGGGCCGAATTGGGCAATTTGGGGCCATCGAGTCACAAGGGACCAAAGGAGCCCATCTGGCAAACACCAGGGTATAAACAGTGGCATATGAAGTGAATATATGACATTTGGTGATGATGGTGAAAAATTATGCCAAGAGTTATCGGAGATACATCCAAGACATATAGCGATGTAATGAACAAAAACTTTGTAGTACCTAGTTATTAAGCCACCCGTCCGAGGAGTTAAGGGAGCCCTCTGGACCGTTTCCAAAGCGTAGGAAGTTGATATGGTCGACGGGAGGAAACACATTGACTTTAGAGAGCGACACCACTCGGAGTCTCGGAAAAAGCTTTCCCTTGAGTAGATTTTGGTCGATGAGCGAAATCAAGATGTTTTCGATGGTGAGGTCATCGGGGGCATGCGAGACGAACGAATGCATCGAGTAGGGAAGCGAAGTTAGCGGAGTGCCATCAGGGAGCGACACCGAGGCCGAGAGACCCAATTTGATCGAATCGTAGTCTAGTTTTGGGACTTTTCCTGCGATCACCCAAAGACGTTTGATAAGATTTCGGATCACAAGTAACACGCATTTGGACGAGAGTAACACGAGGAGATCTGCATCCTTGAGGTAGGCGTAGACAGAAGGACTAGTGATAGAAGCGTGGAAGCGGGCGTAGTCACCCATCGACACAGCACGCGAAATGTCCAGGTAAATTGCAAAAAATGATGGGGTGGTGTTGGGCGATGAATAGTACATTTGCTGGAGGAAATTGAAATTAGGACGTTTGCCAATAGCGATGCTGATGGGTATGAGGTATTGGAGGATTCGTGTGATGTTGGACGAATCGGTCACCGCTGGACATCGTTGAAGACACCAGAGAAGGTGTGTATATGCATCTACCAATTGATTTTTCAAAAAGTAGAATCGGCCCAAGTAGAAACGGTACTGGATCTGTTCATTCATGTCGTATTTTCCCATGACAAGGTTGGCATTATTCATGTTACTGAAGATGTTACGACATAACAACGGATTCGATAACTTGAAGTACGTCTGACAAAGCTTGATACCAATGTAGAGAATGATCGAGCTCTTAGATGACACTTTTATGGTAGTGTCACTAGCATCTCCTGAAAGTTGCGATCTGATGTTGTTGAAGATCTTCAATAGGATCGATGCCAAATATGCTAAACGGGGTTTCATGCAATTTTCTTTGTAGTACAACTGATAGTCTAGTTTCGTTGCTATGGGCATAACAAATCGTATCGTGTTCTTGACTAAGTATGTAATTAGATATCCTCTGTTGGCGTTATTGAATGCAACTGATAAATCATTTATGTAAGTGGTGTAAAGGTCAAACGACTCCAAACTAGACCAAGGATTCAATTGGTTACTTAATCTGATAAACGATATAACTACTTCATTAAAAGCGAGCCATTCATCTTTGTAAAAGTGCTTACCGTCAATAAGATCATTCAAATATCTATCTTGTAGAAATGGTAGATTATTAATCCTGACGATGTATGGATTGACAGAAGGATTTATATCGAGCAAATTCGACAACCTAACTAGTTGTTCGTTTACGGGCGAGTTAGTACATTGAAATATTTCGTTCAAATACGTATCTAACACCTCCATTTTACTTTAGTATTGAAGTAGTGAAAAATCGTTGATATTTTTATTTCAAAAATCTTGTTCTCGCAAAACAAAACTGTTTTACTTCTTCCTTCACCTGGGCAAATTGGTACTATTGTTACAAGTAAATGAGTTCTATCAACGGCAATTCGAAGACTCCTACTCCGAAAGTTGGTGGTAAATCAAACTATATAAATTTGAAGCTAACTGTTAGACTTTTACCGCCTACTTTAACCAAAGATCAATTCAAAGAGCAGTTAGCTAACTACACCACGTTGTTAAAGGATGGCTCAATATGTGATTACTATTACGTCCAAGGATGCTATCCTACAAAGCCATATGAAAAGCCCACTTATTCAAGAGCATATTTGCTTTTCAAGAACCAAGTATCGCTCGACCAATTTATGAAGGAGATTAATGGAAAATCGTTCATTGAACTGGAAACGAACGACTCATTGATACCGGCTATTGGAAAGTCATTATACAACAAGATGCCAATAGATAGGTTAAATAATACGACCTCAACGTCGAAAAAATACGAGGATGATGAGTTCTACAAAGAGTTTATATCTTTATTAGAAGCCAACAAGAGTGAATCGTTTGATATTGTAACGATAAATAAGAAGTTGAAAAAGAAGAATAAAGACAAGAAGAAAAAGGAAAAAGACCCTAAAAAGAAGGAGGATAAGAAAACCAAAGCGAAAGAAGAGAAAAAACTGGCAACGCCCAAGTCGGCAAAAGCAGGAGATAAGGCAGGAGACAATACAAAAGCTCCCTCGAAGGCCAGAAAGAGAAACAGAAATAAGAAGGCTACAGAAACTGACAGTACAAATGACAAAGTGAAGCAGAAACAGCCCGCAGATGGTAAACCTTCTGATACCCCAGCGAAGCACGCAACCAAATCCAAAAACAAAGCCCTGGATTCTTCGAAGGGGAAACAAGATGCCAAGGCTAAGGCGAAACTGGATTCAAAACAGAAATCAAAGGTGACTCAAGACACCAAGCAAAAACCCAACCCGTCTTCATCTGGCAATAACGAAGATACTCCCAAAAAGCCAAAGATTAAAATAAAGCATAAACCCAAAGGACAGAATCAAAAACCAAATACAGAATCCTCAAACAATTCATAATGTATTGTGACAATGTTGAATATGCATTTTTGTATTTATGCCACAGATAGACTACCTTGCATAATACCTTAACTAAACGAATTTTAAAAATTATATTTTGTTATCAAGCTCATATAGACACGTTAAGGTAAATCTATATTATTAAAACTCATAGCATAATAGGGTTACGGGTTTGGTATCTTTGTTCACCTTGTATTGGCCATACTTTCCACTAGGATGCAAGTATATTTGGTCAACCTTTCTATGAGACTGAATTAGAAAGCGGAAGTTACAATGGTATCGATATATATATATAATAGAAATAACTTTTGCCAGTATAGTGATACGGAGCTGGCATACGTCTTCATTTTACGTAGTTTAAATGTAGTTGTTCAGCTATTGAACTCATAGGCAAGGAATCTCGTGCGAAATTTAAAGATGTTCAATTCTACTAAATGACTAGGCTAATTTTTCTTAACGAAGCTTAGGTATTGACATATGAAGCGGTTTTTAGTGACTCTCCAAAGGGGAGTGAATCCAATCAAGGTACAGAATATCAGATTCAGTAGCAAATTAGCCAAAGGGATAAGAGAATTGAATGAAAAGCAAAATAATGCAAGCACACCTACAGTTAAGGAATCAGATAAGATTGACTTATCTAGAACATTCGATGCACTTGATTCATCTTCAATGAAGACTATGGAAACAATATTGGATATTTTACATGATGCTGAAGAACAATCAGACTTTAAGAAAATAAATGTAAAGGTGCATGGCATTGAGACGGTTGAAGATACTAAATACTTGAATGAGTTTACCACAAAATTCGGAGAAGAGATATTTCAGTACAAAGTAATACGGTATCTTAATGACACAGAGATAATAGGGAATGATCCAAACATATGGGGTACTATACCAAATTCATATAATGATTATATTGCGGAATTCACTAATGAATATTTACAGATGAATAATTCATTCTTCAAGAGTAACGAAATAACATTCAATGGTCATTTGAACCACTTTCAGTCAATTGCAAAATACTTTATGGAAAATGACTCTCGTTGTCTTCAAAGGATCTCTAGAGAAATTGAAATACTAGCCAAATATCAACGTACGCAGACATTTACTAAAAGAAAATACCACTTCCCAAAGCTTTCGTTACCCCCACCTTATCCATACGACTCAGAAAATCCATTAGTGATTATGAAGGCATTGTCCACTAAAAAAGAATTAAATTTACTCCCTTTTATCATAAATGACCCCGATGTTATCAAGAACTTGATTATCAAAAACCAGGTCATACATAACAACGAGGTGACACCCGTGGAGATGATTCAGAGCTTAATGGAAGCGCAAGAACTAGAAGGTTCTAAATTATTTACAATAATGGTAAAAAAATGCCTATATTCGACCAATCAACTTAATAATCAAAAACTTATCGATGCCTTAATCAATAATGAATCTATAAAATCAATAGTGGCATCAGAAAGTAAAATCCCGTCAAGATTATTCAGTTATAATAACTATAGGCTAGCATTGTCAAGGAGTAGTGTTGTTGATATCAATGATGATTTGAAGATCCTCGAGCTCTTAAAATCCCAATTTAATAGATTCTTCGGTTTATTTTACAGAATAAGTGCTTTTGAAGCAGAGAAATGGATGTCGAAATTGGTTGAATTTTACGTGCATGGCTCTGCAATAGATACTTTGAAGTTGTCGAATGATTCCATAGCATATTTCAGGCAATTTATATCTAATGTCGAAATGGACACGAATAAATCCAAATGGGCAAAGAAATGGCAAATAAAGCAATAAATGCATCATCATATATTTTTCATACCACTATGTACACAGTAATCTACATAATAGACATCAGTATTTTTCATTCCAAATAATACCATGATGTCTACTTGGAATTATTTCATTTAAATCTTCAGTTCCAAAGTTCTCGAGGGCGAAATCACCTTCCCCGACGTTCATGAAGTTAACGACACCACTTTGAACTAATGCTAGAATTATGCACCTGCCAGAGGCTCCATATTTAAGCTTATTATCTCTAAGTTTAAAGTATGCATTTCGAGCTTGAATTTTAGGGTCTAATTTTAATTGCCTCTCCTTTTGTCTCTGTAGCTTGATTTCCCTTTTAGTTGGTGCCTGGGGCTTTTTAGGTTTTTTTGTAGATTTAATGACCATTTCAGGGGTATCTTCAGAAGGAAACTTGTAATTAATTTGATTGAATAATCCTTGTATATCCTTCAATTCTGGAAATGTGGTTTTGTCAGTATTGACCACACATATGTGAAAGTCTGGTTTTGCAGGATTTTTTTTAGAAAAATTTGGAGTTGGTTTCCATACGTTGAAATCAATGGAATAATTTGTCTTTTCTGGAACAGTCTTAAGACTATCAAGAGATGAATAAGAGGGTATAAGTTTCAATGTCAGAAATACCGAAGTGTAGTTAAAATAATGCTTGGTTCTGAAATGCAAATCATGGAAAGAGGAAAACGCAAATATTCCCAACTTTTGAAGTTGACCATGAAGGATGGTAAATAACGGATGTGAAGATATATACCTAAGAACTGATGTAGCGGATCTTAATATCAGTGACTGGAAAGTAGTATGGATTTGCATCTGTTTGTATCTCGAGTACTGATCTTCATCATCAAGTCTTCTAAAGCTTTGTATCAAATATCCATGTCGTTTCAAATATGCATACACAATGTACGAATCCATGAGTTTGCTATCACCGTCGAATGCCAATGTATAAATATGACCTAGAGATAATGAAACTAATTTTGCATCGTAATCAAAATGCATCTCATTAGGATCATTTAAAAACAGTTCAAACTCTTCATTACCTAGGTAAATAGCCATAGATCCTCTTTCGACAAGATATACCGTTTCTAAAGGTTCTAACCATAACCCTTGAATCTTCTTTCCAAAATTGGCTGCTTTCCCTATATCTTTAAAGAATCCACCTTTAGCATGCGGTACTAAAGCCCTTTTTTCTTTCGATATCCATACAGATATTAATCGCTGTTTCAGATGGTGTCCCCGTGGATAGCTCAATGCCTGATACATAGCATTTCGTGAATCATCTAATAGCGAACTTTGTACTGAGGTTCCATCTGGCTCAAAATCTTTTTCACCTCTTTTAGGTATAACTTCCGAATTTTTAGTTAATTTATTTAGAGCTTTCCAATCCTGGATGTCATCTTCTATATCGTAGTCATTGTCATCTCTTGTAATCTGAGCTTCATCTAGTTCTTCGATGGACATTTTATGAAGACTAAAAGATTAGCAGTCGAGAGTATCATCGAAATTTTTTTTTTCTCATAATCTGCGTACTTCGATCCATATTAGATCAATATCTTTTAATGAAAGGTTGCACCATTTAGAACACCTACATTAACAATCAAATGACAGAAAAACCAGTGACTTATCAGTCTCTAGTATGTTTTATTAATTTCATTATGAATAGAATTGGAATATATTCACACATGGTATTAACGTTTAAAGGCTGAATCTCTCTTGCAGGACATGCTTGATAACATCTTAAGACAACAAACGCTTGCAAGTGTGTCACGATACCGATCGCTCAAAAGTACATTGGGAGAAAACCAAAAGGAGAGTGTGTTTATAAACGATGCTATATCATCTTCAAAGGATATCTACGGCCAAGATAAGCAAAAGTTAAAGATGTCTGAAACATCAAAGTATTTTCAATGTGAAAATTGCGGAAGAAGTATTGCAGGGGGTAGATTTGCTCAACATATGACAAAATGTCTCGAAAGAAGGCGCAAATAGAGATAAGGGTGGAAAATCTCTGAAAAGAGTATACAATTCATAGCATATACGAGTGTGGCTACTGTCTGGCCAGTGGCCAAACTCGTTCGAAACAAAATAGCATTACATATCTTTCACACCAGAGAACTTACATATTATTATGCTACATCATATAATTTACATTGCATTATCAATTCACGTAGTTGGAGCCTGTGACATGCTGTTCTGCTATCGATCATAATGGTCTCTTCAAAAAACTACATCCAGCATGCTTTATTGGTAGGTTTAGTAATTAACGAGCATTTAGATCTGCTGCCCATAACAAAAATGGATACGAGTGATCCTCTAAGGGGATTTCAGATCCTTTTCGGTAATGGTTTCGTCAACCGTGCTAGCTTCTATCCCAAATAATTTTCTCTATCTTCGCTACATATACAGAAACCAATAAAATGAATAGTCTTATACACGGAAGGTTTACTGTCTATTGCTATTATCAATGTAGTGCTATATCCATGGATATAGCTTGCCGAATAAGATGTGACGTACATGTTAACTTAATGCAAATTTATTGGGTAATGCGAGCATAAACACGCAGATTTTTTGTTCTAATTGTTCTTCATATTGTAACCTTCGGTTACTACATCATCTCATATCCAGTCGGTTGAATCGGATATTCAAATATTAGTCTAAACATCTGAAAGGAATAGTACCTATTGCCGTTATGGTGGCTACACGAAAAGAGTTAAGTTCATTATGCGGGGATATGTGGGGGATGTTAACTATATATTAAAGGTTAATTAAAAAGATTCCTCCTGGTTAAGATCTTCAAAGAAATAACTCTTATATGAAATATCAAGTTCCCAGGTAGTTAATTTTCAAGCTCATATATCAATCCGAAAAAGCTAAGTTGAAAAAAATGAATTTGACTGAAGATTTCACGCACAGTTTATTTGAACCAAATGGGGCCAATGCTGAAGACCTTATTAGTAAATTACCACTAGAGTCAAGTAATACCATAAATTCAGTGGCTATTGATTCAGTTCAGAAGCCATACTCGCCAACTTACAGAAATCAAGGGATTTCTCAGAGACTTGTATCGAACATCCATCCTCAGTTGAATACATACAATAGCTTGTTCAACAATTCTGTGAAATTATTTAGGGATAGACCATGCCTTGGAAGCAGGCCATATAATTATGAATTAGGTAAATCTGAGAAATATTATAAAAGCTATTCGTATGAAGAAGTCAATGAGAGACGGATGAATTTGGGATCGGGGATTCTCCATTTGTTACAAGAGAACGAGTTCAAAACGAATTCAATTGAACATAAAAAGATTGACAACCATTTACGTGATTGGACGAAGTACGGACGTGTTGAGGGAGATAGAGAGAGTAACTGTTCGTTTATCGTGTCGATTTTTTCTGCCAATAGATTAGAATGGGTATTAGCAGATCTTGCGTGTTCCGCTTATTCTTTAACTAATACGGCCTTGTATGATACACTTGGTATCGATGCAACTAAATTTATATTAGAGTTGACTAAGAGTCCTGTGGTCATTAGTTCACGCGATAAAATAAAGGTTATCATTGAATTGAAAAGACAATTTCCTGAACAGTTGCGTGATCTTATATCCATAGTCTCTATGGACCCATTGTTTCATTTATCTAAGAACTCAAAATTTCAGGCTGAAGATGAATCATTATTTTCTTTTGCCAGAGATTCTGAGATTTCGCTCTACGATATAGATTACGTCGAAAAAGTTGGTAGCTCATTTAGGGTAGAAGAATTACCACCAACTCCCGAAACTATGTACACTATATCTTTTACGTCTGGTACGACAGGGTCCAAACCAAAAGGTGTAATTTTAACGCAGGAAAATGCTGTCTCTGCTATTACTTTCTTGACCAGTACAATGCCTCAAGTAGACAACGGGAAAGCGTTTATATTCTTACCTTTGACCCATATCTATGAGAGAAAAACTACCGGATTTGCATTATCTACCGGATATTATTTAGGATTTCCCCAGTTGACTGTTACACCATCCCCTAAGCCTTCAAACCCGTTCGATAACTTAATGGAAGATTTAACCATCTTCAAACCCCATTATTTATCATTAGTGCCTAGAATTTTAACCAAGATTGAATCGTTGACAAAGTCTGCCATTGCAAACTCCGACAAAGAAACCTCGGCTAAGCTAAATGAAATTGTCAATTACAAATTGAAGAAACACGCAGAGGGAGATGGGAGCACTGGGGCTCATGAAGAATATGATAACTATCCGCCTTATAAATCCCTCCGCAAAAAGTTTGGGTTTGATAATTTGATATGGACCCAAACTGCGTCTGCACCAATTTCTCCCTTGACACTTATTTATTTAAAGGCCGGCTTGAACATTGGATTAAGACAGTTGTATGGGTTGACTGAATCTTTTGGAGCCGTGTCTCTGAGTGACGCATACGAGGCTAAACCAGGTTCGTGTGGAAGCATTGGTGTTGGGTGCGAAATGAAAGTGAAAGAAGTTCCCGCAATGGGATACTATGCTGAAGATAATAAGGGCGAGTTGTTATTAAGAGGGCCCCAAATTTTCAAGGGTTACTACCGTGATCCCGAGGAAACTGAAAAGGCTTTAGATAAAGACGGCTGGTTCCACACCGGTGACATTGCAATGATAAGCCCCGACACTGGTAGACTTTACATCATTGACAGAGTCAAGAATTTCTTCAAATTGGCCCAGGGTGAATACATATCGCCCGAAAAAATCGAAAACGTGTATTTGTCTTCAAACCCAATTCTTGCCCAACTATACGTCCACGGTGATTCACTCCAATCCTATTTGGTAGGTATTGTGGGCATTGAACAAGCAGCCGGTTTAAAGTTTTTACAAACCTCCTGTGGCTACAAAGACGACGTCTCGCCCGAACAGCTAATTGTCGAAATTAACAAACGACTGAACAAAGCTAAGTTCTTGACCAATATTAATTCCACCTTGAAAGGGAAGCTTCTAGGATTTGAGAAACTCCACAACATTGATATTGATATCAATCCTTTGACCGTGGAAAAAAATGTGGTAACTCCAACATTGAAGATCAAAAGAGGTATCGCCGCTAACTACTTCCAAAGTGTCTTTAAGAAGTTGTACGATGAAGGTTCTTTGGTGAATGCAAAATCGAAGCTATAGTTGTTCCTTCTATGACGTACAATATTACACAAAATTACGTAATCATACAACGAACTTTGGTCGTTCTAAAATTGTAGATGATCATTGATATATTGTAGACATCAGTACTGATTTATAAATAAATATACAAGTATACTAGAAGTTGAGGGCGTAGGGATATTATGGCTCCTCCTCCTCCTATTATTATCGACGCACAAGCGGTGAGTGGAATTACAGGATCAATTTCGCTAGCATGTTGGATTATTGTATTTGCTCCACAAATTTATGAAAATTTTCGTAGAAAGTCCTCAGAGGGCTTATCGTTGCTGTTTATTATATTATGGTTGGCGGGAGATGTTTTCAATGTTCTTGGTTCAATTTTGCAGGGAGTCTTGCCCACAATGATTATTTTGGCTATCTACTATACGTTGGCGGACGTGGTTTTGTTATGGCAATGTTTAGTGTATGGACTCGGGGAAAAGACCGATTTTATACACTTATCGCCAGCAAATCCATTGAATGATGATGTGTTGGAGACGGCATTGTCGAGAGAAGAGCGCTCGAATACAGTTTTTAGTGATGACGAAGACTTGGAAGGGGGAAATTCCGAAGTGAGAGACGATGGTGACAATTCCAAAATTTCGCCATTAATGTCGGCAGTATACAAGACTTTGATGGTATCGATTGTTATATTTGCTGGTCTCGTTGGGTGGTACATTTCATACGTCAAAGATTCACACCGTGGAAGAAAACATCACCCGGGCAAACACAGTCCACAAGACCTTGTCTACGATCCTCTTGCCCAATTTTTTGGATGGCTCTGTGCTGTTTTTTATTTAGGATCACGTATACCGCAGATTCTACTTAATTACAAGAGAAAATCATGTGATGGCATTTCTTTCATGTTTTTCCTTTTTGCATGTCTAGGTAACTTGACCTATGTCATTTCGATTTTGGCTATCGATATGAGTTGGTATTACTTATGGGTCAACTCATCGTGGTTAGCCGGCTCGCTTGGTACTTTGGCATTGGATTTCACGATTTTCGTGCAATTCTTCCTCTATAACGAAGACAGTGAAGATTCGGACGATTCAGAAGATCAAAGCTTGGTCAGCGAATCTCAGAATTCGTATGGAACTGCGCAATAGGCTAGTTTAGTTCGCTCTCATCGTTAGAATATATATATAGTATCAATCGTATAAAGTATATTACTGACTAATTAGGAAACTCTTCCTTTAAGTGACACAAAAATGAATACTTATATCCCTTACTAGAATAAATAATCTCTTGATTCAAGATGATATCAACATTGATTAGTACTTTTTGACTTTCTGTTGTATTCTTAATATAATTCGTATTAAATCTTGATAAAAACTTCATCCATAGTAAGATTTCAATCTCATTATGTTTGAGCAAGACGATGAAATCAAAGTGAGAAGGAGGAATAGACCAAGCTTGGTGTGCAATGCTTGCAGGCAACGAAAGATCAAGTGTGATAAAGGACGGCCATGCTCAGGATGTGTCAAAAATAAAATTGAACACCTATGTAAATACGATTATAACTGGCCTATAAAAAAAAAACAGAAAGTAAATTCACCAACAGGATATTCTGAAAGTGCAAAGTACCCGGTAGCAGTGCTTCCATCATACGGAATAAATGGAGAAAGCGACGTCAGTAATAAAAACCTGAGCCCGGCACATACAGAAGCTGGCGATAACTCTGTTTTACTTGTGGAAAAGTCAAAACTTGATGAACTACATGCGAAATTGCAAAAATATGAGACCTTGCAAAAGGAAACCAAGATACCAGCTGCATCTACTGAAACAATAGTACTTTTTGACGATGGAGTTATCCAAAAGACAGCATTGAATCAACACATACAACCTTGTCCGATGACAGGCAATGTATTGCATAACCCTGATTTACCAGGTGAAGTGAACAATTGTTGTTTCTGTACGCTCTTCCTTGAGAAAGAAAAGAATGCAGAAAAAATCATAAAAGGGGAATCGTGGAATAGTGATGAGCCATATATACCAAGAAACCCATACATAGGTGTAAATCCTTACGAAGACCAAGACGAAATAATTAATTTATTTGATGACTCTAAGTCTATTGACATTCGAGAGCCTTCGAGTAATTTCAATGGAATTTTCAATTGGTCTTCGGTATGGAAAAAGGACAGAGGGTTAGTTCTATTAAAGAGATATAGTCAATACGAAAAATTTGAAACTGGAAAAGGCGGAACTCTTGTGATAGCTAAAAACAAAAGCAAACTTGCTGAATCTGCAAATGCACGTTCTGGATATAGCTTAAAAAATTCTGGCACTGAAAGTTCAACCAACCCTACTAATACGATCATGGAGGAGAGTGAAGCTACAGAAAGTTCGAAAGAATTCGCAAGGAAGGACTTAGAAGCGAATAATTTTATGTCGTATAAAGGTTCCAGTATACATGCCAAAATCCGTCCACGTAGACGTTCACTTAATGCCAATTCGCTACCATTAGGGCTATCATTATTCGATAGTCAAGTGGATAGAGAACTTCGATTGGTTGAACAAATTAAATACACCATCCCGAAGAAAAAAGTAATTTGGTTATTAATAAAGCGGTTTTTCCGTTTCCTTTATCCATTTTTTCCATTTTTAGACGAGATTGATTTCAGGCAAGAAGTCAGTAGATTAATTGGACCAGAATCATGCGATGATGAGAAAGTGAAAGAGATCCATGTAGAAAAGCGAATAGATTTGGCCTGCTTAGGTACTCTTTTGATTGTACTAAGATTGGCATACTTGTCATTGTTTTCCAATAGATGCTCTGTTAACAATGCAAGACTAAAGACAAGCGATACTTCAGCCGCTGCACAGGAAACTAAGTATTTGTTATCAAATCCTGTGCATATAAATGCATTTGATATTGGGCAAGTATGTTTACATCAATTTCAATTTACAAGAAAGTATAGTTTAGTCGTGTTACAATGTGCACTTTTTGTTAGACTTTACCATAAATATGCTCCCGAGGAAGGTGATGGTGTGGATGGAGGAGACTCTCAACTTTCTCTTAGTATCCTAATTCAAATGGCATATGCAATTGGTTTGAATAGAGAACCGGACAATTTTAACGACCATCCAAGTAACGAAAGGCTTAATAACTTGGGAAGGAAGATATGGCATAGCTTATTAATAAACGATTTTATGAATGCATACACTTATGGCAGTCCCTTGGCATCAGCTGGTATGTTCTATGACACAAAGGTTCCATTTTATAAGAAAGGAAATGAAAATGTTTTAAATCACGATTTGGATGAAGCTATTGCAAAATGCCATGGATTTGCTGGAGGGTTGATTTATGGACCAATGAAGGATATTTTGAAACTTACTTCAAGTTTAAGGGGAGATATTAAAATGTCTGAATTAACACAGTATTTAAATCGACTTGAGATTTGCCCTCATAAGCTATTTGGCGAACCTAGTGACTATACAAATATTTTGGAATCTAAGGGAGATACTTATTCCTTTGTGAAAATGACTAAACTAAGAGTACTTCTTTCCCTAAAAGGATTTTATATATCAATTTATTCATATTTGATATCTCATTATGAAGCCAAAAAAAACCATGGCATATCATTTTACTACAGAAAGAAATTATTATCTTGCATATCTGACTTAGCACCTAGCTTATTCTTGCATGTTTGCAAAGGCCAAGAGATATTTGGAGAGGGAGCAGATTTACTTATAAACCCACATTTAGAGAGAATCATTCATATTGCAAATGAAATTAATCTTTCGATGTTGATTAAAGCTAATTTTACGTTGCATCGTATGATCAGAGACCCAGATCATCGGGTAAAGCTAAACTCTGACATTAATTATAAAATCAGGTTTCAGAAATTGGGAAGATATATTGTCTTACTTGAAAATTGTGCAAGAGTATGTATCCTAGGTACTTCAATTATGAGTCAGAGGTATTATTACGCTTGGGGTATTAATAGAAGTCACACCTTTTTACTAAGAATTGTTAAAAATGAAGAGTTTTACCTTCAAAACATGGACTGTGACATTGGGGTTGAAAATATAGGGACTTCTCAGTTACAGGAATTAATAGATATAACGGAGAGTAGTTTTGCGAAATTGAACTCGATTATTGCTTCCCATTGTGAAGATTATCAGATTCAAAGATTATTCGACTTGAAGAACCAACCACAAATGCCCAGTATCTTGCTCAATACATCACCACAAAACTCACCTGCTTCTTCCATTGGTATAATTGATCATCTGACCAATTATAATACTACGAAGGCAACTAAACCTTCAACAGATTCTTCCGAGCCGATTATGGCTCCCACTGACTTTGAAATGTTGGATTTTGGTACGAGTTCCGAAATTGACTCGTTATGGTTGCAAATGCTTTCAATGAAGAACCAAAAGAGAAATTTCATGCCTACGCAGGACAATTCCTCTAATCAAACAGGGTTTTCCAATAGTGATACAAGGACGATGGCTTTATTTGGTACTCTAGCAAATGAACATAACCAAAACCCAAATCAGAATCAAAGATACCCTCCTAGTCAGTACACCACTCCTTATCACGGCGAATACCAAACCCTGTCCCAAAATTCATCATACCCACTACAAAATCGACCACCAAATGACAATTATAATTTTCAAGCCACCGATATTCAACCAGATAACATTTTCAACCAACCTTTTGACTTTGGTAACTCTGAAGACCTTGATATGTTCAGTGACTTACCGTTAGATCAAATATTCAGCCAGAATTTAGTATAGTCTTCTCTTTTTGTGTAATAGATTCCGATTATATTTCACTGTTCGGAATACTTCTACTTTGGGTTAAGTCCGCATTAAAGATTATTAATTCATATATGATGTCTTTTTAACAGCTATTTCTATATTCTATTCCTTTCAGATACAAGACATCCGGAAGGTTTTTTTTAAAGCAATAGCTATACCGTTATGAGTGATCCAAGTCTAAAAAAGCGAAAGAGGGCGAGCCTCGTATGTGATAATTGTAAGAAGAAAAAAATTAAATGTGATAAGGGCCATCCATGTTCACAGTGTATCAAGGCAAAGATAACGACTTCATGTATATATCAAAATAATGGGATCTCAGAAGGTTCTCCGGATAGTGGTTATCTTCCTTATATTGATAGTGCCAAAAATCCGATGACTTTTGCTGCAAATGGTAGAAATATCAGCAATGGCAAACATACGAATAAACATAAATTCAATTCGCTGGAAGAGGTGACAATACCCAAAGAGGAATTAGATGATCTTAAGGGGCGTTTGCAACAAATTGAGAGTTTATTGAAGAGTCAGGCGCCACAAGCTCAGGTAATACCAAAATTCAATGACATCAAGTCGGCTGCTGAGGGATCCGGAATGGGTAAAGTCAAGATTGAAGCAGTATCACCAATAGGTTCACCGGTGAAATTATCTCCGTACCCAGTGAAAAATAGGAACACATCAGTTCAATTGCCCCCAATTAATTGGAATTTGCCGGACATAAATTCTGTGAAGCCTTCGGGTCAATGTGATATGCTGTTCGGAAACACCCCGAGTTCGGTTGATTCCTTGAATACTTCGTATACTCAAAGTACTAGATCAAGTACATCAGATCTTGATTCACTTAGTGGTATTAATCCATACGGAGATGAGGACGAAACAATCAATTTTTATGAAAATTATACGTCAATTCATGTTCAAGAACCCATGAGACGTATAAATTTTGGGCCATTTGCATGGTCTTCCTTAATGAAAAAGGACTCAGGATTGAGGGTGTTGTGGGATTATGTGATTGAGCAAAAGGAAAAGTCAAATAGGGAAAATAATTTTAGTATGATGTTTTCCCAGTCAAAACATGAGGTTACGCAAGAGAATACGAATGTTATAACATCGACGTTTGAGGGTGATAAGTCTGATAACCCAGAGGCTTATTTTAAGAAGAGGGCTTTAGAGACTGATGGATATGATGATATGGTTCCTTATACTAATGTATTGAAGGCGAGAACAGAGTTATATAACAAGAAGTCTAGATTAAATGAGAATACATTACCATTAGGACTTACGTTTTATGAAGGACAAACTGGTAAAGAATTGAGACTTAGTGATAGAATCCAATTACATCTTATTGACAAAATTCAAATAATTCTACCAACTAGAAAAGTTATATGGAAACTTATTGATAGATATTTTACTTGGTTGTACCCATTTATACCATTTATAGATGAAGAATCTTTAATTAAGGATATGACTAGAATACTTGGGCCAAAATCTTTCGAAGATACGAAAATTCTACAAATTAAGGTTGAAAAGAGACTAGACTTAGCTTATATTGGAATATTATTAGTGGTGTTGAGATTATCATACTTATCTTTGTTCTGTAATAAAACTTCAGTGAATGAGGAAAGATTAAGAACTACAGATCCAAGCCCTGAGGCTCAAGATATGAAATTCTTGTTGTCAAACCCAATCAATATCAATACAATTGATGTTGCTCAGTTATGTCTAGATCAATTTCAATTATTACGAAAGTCTAGCTTTCCAGTTTTGCAATTGGGTTTGTATATTAGACTCTACCATATGTATGCACCTGAAGATGGTGATGGTGCTGATGGTGGCGACGCCCAGGTATTGAATGCCATGTTGGTGCAAATGGCCTACTCGCTTGGTTTAAATAGAGAACCGGACAATTTCCCTGATGTTTGCAATGACCCAAAAATGAATCATTTAGGAAGAAAGATCTGGCATTCTCTATGTTTTCTCGATTCGTATCTTGGGTTTTGTTTTGGAAATCCATTATCGGTGGATAGTATGTTTTTCGATACTAAAATACCATTTTTGAAAAAGGAAACGAGAATACACTTGACCCTAATATGGATAGGAATGTGACACAAGCTTTTTTTTCTTGTGGAGGAGCTTGTATTCGGATGAGAGAGGTTCTATTACTTGTATTAAATGTTAATAGTAAAACTAAAATGTCAGAGTTGACTAAATTATTGTCAGATCTTGAAATCATTTTACACAATGAATATGGTAATTTGGACGAATGTTTAAGGCCACTCGAAAAGAACTGTCATGCATACGTATTCACTAGGAATTTTAAAACGAAGATTTATTTATCAATTAATTCGTTCTTTGTTTCGCTTTACTTTCATTTATATCTTTATTATGAAGAGAAAAATAGTAATTTGTCGTTTTTCTACTTAAAGAAGATGCTATTAATTGCTACTAGAGACATCATGCCCCATTACTTTGACTTGCTAGGTAACAGTGACATTATTTGTGACTTCGTCATTAACCCGACTCTTGAGATGACAATTCATAAATCAAATCAAGTAAATCTTGCATGTTTAGTGAAGACAAATTTCATTATTTATAGTATGACACGAGACAATCGACACAACGAAAAAATGATTATTGATCTGGCCTATCGTTTAAATTTTAGAATGTTGTGCAAATTATCCACGTATTTAACTAGATGTGCCGAGTTTTCGATCGAAGCTATATCAAAGATTAGTAATAGATACTATTATGCTTGGAGAATTACAAAAGGACATACATATTTATTGAAAACGATTACAAACAAAGACTTCTATATGGACAAATACAAAGAGGTCAACCATCTTTGTGTCCAGCGTTTTACGACTGAACAAATGGAAGATTTAATCAAAATATGTGAAACGACGTTAAACAAGGTTGGTAAATTTGAAACAAATTCTAATGAATTTCAATCAGAATTCTGCAACATCTTCTATTCGGAGAGTGAGACACCTAGTACCAGGCTGAATCCTAGTACTGCCAACAACTATGCAACCACTCCAAATTTGAGAGCTAATACTACTAATACTGATAAAAATAACACTAATTCCACATTAAAGAATAATACTATTTATAAGGGATTCGAATCGAATTACGTTGATAATGCAGAAATTGATAAGTTGTGGTTCCAAATGCTTTGTGTAAAACATGATAATAAAATGTTTGATAGTGGTATGCAAGAAAACGGTGACCCTTTGAGTTTTGATTCTCAAAGAATGGTAAATGGTTTTACAAATTCACCAGGTATTAATTATATGGAGAATAATGAACAGTCTCAGAAGGGTGCTGGCCCTGCTGGATTTAATAAGTCTCAAGAAGGAACAACCCCACTTTCAAGTCAGAATTACAATTCTAATATTGATAGGTACGGGATCGATTTGGAGCAGGCTATCCATTTTGATATTTTCAGTGAGCTACCTCTTGATCAGGTATTCAATAACGCTGATGGCGTAGGAATTTAACATTGTATATAATTTGTAAATATATTTTATATGAGGCTGGAAAATATAACTAATACATCAAAATCACGAGAGCGCTGAGATAAGTTAAACATTCATTCTGTGCTTCTTTGTAATTTATCATTAATTTAATGATCTATCAAGACAAATATATAAAGACTGATGAAGGACGATCACCCGAAGAAACGAAACAAGCCAACATTGGTTTGTACAAGATGCAAGAGGAGAAAAATCAAGTGTAATAGGGAATTACCTTGCTCATCTTGTATCAATTCAAACGTTGGTTCTGAATGTACTTACGAAAGTAAATGGCAGCCGGTATCAGTTACTAAGGATGAACAAAAACCGAAACGACAGAAAGGAATTCGACAGAATATTGGGAATACAGCAGGTTACAATATCCAGTCTATGAGTAACCCATCGTCCGCTCTCAGCAGCGTACAAGGTAAAATGACGCCCAGATCAACAACATCAGACTTTTATGTCCAAGAATACGTGGTGCCTGCTTTTAATCCACATTTTTCCAATCCAGTTGGACCGGACGATGATATGGTAAATTTTCATGATGGTTATACGCCGATTCATGTGAAGGACGAATCCAGAAGATTGTGCTTCAACCCTCTTTGCTGGGCAAGTCTATTGAAAAAGGATCCCTGTTTATATAAAGTTTGCCAATATGTTGGAACACGTCCTACACCTCTCTGGTTTTTGATGAAAAGTGTACCAAATTTTAGTCAAGAAAATATAAATGAATTATCAACAAATTGTGAGAAGCAGGGAAAAGCAGACAGTGAATTTGTCAGCAAATTATTGAAGGTTGAAGGATACGAAGAATTAGTTCCGTACAAAAAATTGCTAACTCTTCGAACCAATAATGCAGAATCGAAGAATAAAACAGATCTCAGTACGTCAACTTTGACCAGCACGTTGTTTGATGGGAAGTTTGACCCTGAATTGAAGTTGATTGAGAACATCAAGACAATAATGCCCAAAAAGAGAGTAGTATGGAAACTAATTGATAGATTCTTTGAAACACTATATCCATTTATGCCATTTGTTGATAAGGAATACTTCACGGCAGATATGGTAAGAATTCTAGGTGCGAAAAGTTATGAAGATGTACCCTTTGAACACATGAAAATTGTCAAACGATTAGACTTAGCCCATGTTGCAATATGCTTGATATTGTTAAGGTTCACCTATTTATCATTATTTTCCAATAGGAAATGTATAAATGAAAAGATAATCCATTCTAATGATCCATCACCTACAGTACAGGATATGAAATACTTATTTTTGAATCCAGTTAACGTTATCGTCATAGAGATGGCACAATTATGCTTGGATCGGTTTGAGATATCACGGAAGACTAATTTGACTGTGTTTCAAGCCACGTTATATATGAGAGTATATCACAGTGCCGCACCAGAAGATGGTGATGGAACAGATGGTGGTGATTCTCAAGTATCTACGGCTGTTCTCATTCAGATGGCGTATGCACTAGGATTGAATAGAGAGCCTAATAAGTTTCAGGATGTATGTAATGATGAACGAATCAATAATTTAGGGAGGAGAATGTGGCATTTTCTAGTCCGAAGTGATATTATACATTGTTTTCATGTTGGCAATCCAATGTCAATTGACCCCAAACATTATGACGTTGGATTTCCATACTTCACAGAAAATAATATGACTTCTGATAATAGAGAATTAGAAGAAGCTATTGCGCAGACATTTGAATGGTTTCATTATAGGTTAAGTACAATTAGAAAAATTGTTGATACGTTTCTGGATATTCAAGGAACTTATTCAATGAATGAATTGACTCAGACACTAAATGAAGTAGAGAGAGTTTGTCGAGAAGACTTTTACACTTTGTCCCATGTGTCAAGTAATAACTCAATTGCCCAACGATTCATAGATGTGATAAATGCAAGGGTTTTTATTGCACTTAAAGGATCGTTTCTAGTGTTGTACCATCACATATATCTCCACTATGAAAATAAGTTACGATTTGACATTATGTTCTTTTATTTCAAGAAGTGTTACGTGATTTTCCAAAACGATTTGCTACCATATATTTTTGCAGTGTTCCATGGAAAATTTAGCAATGATGGACTTATCCTTAATCCACATGCCCAGATGGCCATCCATAAATTCAATCAATGTCACTTTGCATTTTCAGTAAGAATTGCCTACAAGTACCACGATATGCTGAAGAATTATGATCATTCACGTCTTATGAAAGAAGACGTAGAATATCGAAAAAAATTTTTGAAAATTTCCAACTTGTTGAAGAACAATAAAACAATTGGAAATCTTATGCTAGGTCTAATGTCTAAGGTATCTGATAGGTATTTTTATGCATGGAGAGTGGTGCAGGCACAGAAATATCTTTTATCAATTATCAATGACCCTGAATTTTACAATAAAATTCCAGCAGATTCACCAGGGATAAATCGTTTAAAACTTACTAACTCACAGGTGGATGATATGGAAGCGATAACATACTCTTTAGGCAAGGATCTAGAAGCAATAGTTAATTATCAAGATTCGGTAGATATACATCTCGACACAGCGGACTACAAATCATCAGGTAGATCTAGACGTGATACTGTTGTTGGAGATATTTACCCAGAAAATGACAATGATAACAAAACGAAAACGAAAGGGTATATGGATGTCGGTTCTATTTTAGACTTCTCTCCAGCAATGATAGACGATATTTCTCCGCTTCAAGATTTTACCTATCCTAATAACGAAGAAATAGACCAGATGTGGCTTCTGGTCATGGCACTGAAGTACGATCCGGTAGAACTCATATCAGGGGATTTTGATCCAGTTGGGTATTTCAATCAACAATTTCAAAACACCCTTAGTGACCGTTTTGAAACGGATCCTAACAATATAATGAATGAATGAAAAAAAACACAATCAATAATTAATATCAGAGGCTCATTGCTTGTAGTTAGTATTTATAGGGCCTAATTTAATTGTACATATATTAAGTTGCAGTCGTGTATGTAATTTGTAGAGTCAAAATCTGCGAGATAAATTTTTTTTCAAGATGCATTGCAAGGTCAGCATTACCCACAATTAAATGTCAGATAAGGACATAGACACCGTGAAGGTAGGCGATATAGCTTCTAAGGAGATGGAAAATCAAGATACAGAACAATCACAGAAGAGAGGTGGGTCCGATGATGAAAAAAATGTATTTAAGCGTCAGAAGGTGGTTGTGCCAGAGGGTATGACCAAACGAGAATACAAGAGACAATTGAAGCAGCAACGATGGGAAGAAACCAAGGATGAATACAAACAGAAAAAGAGAGAAAAGAAGAAGGCAGCTAGAGAACGTCGTAAGGAGCGTATAAAGGAGGCAGAAGCTAATGGAGAAAATAGCGAAGAGCTGCACAACTACCATCAGATGAAGAGAGCCAAAGTGGCACCGCAAGAGCAAATCAGCACCGACGTGAAGATAATAATGGACTGCGAATTCGATGCGCTTATGAATGACAAGGAGATCGTATCCTTGTCAAACCAAATTACCAGATCATACTCGGCAAAGAAACACAGCACCTATGACGTGCAATTGGACATCGCATCGTTCAACAAGAACTTGAAAAAACGATTTGAAAAGGCAATACCACAGTACGACAAGTGGACCAACGTAACGTTTGTCGAAAACGATAAATTGGAAGATATCTTGCCAATGAACGACAAAGAGGCCCTCAGCAAGTACGTATATTTGACGGCCGACACCGACGAGGTCATCGACACCCTCGAGCCACATCACACATATATAATTGGAGGCATTGTGGACAAAAATAGATACAAAAACTTGTGCCTCAACAAGGCCCAATCGCTTGGCCTTAAAATCGGTAGATTACCCATCGACAAGTTCATTAAAATGAACGGGAGACAGGTTCTTGCCACATCACACGTATTTGAATTGTGCTGCAAGTGGTTCGAAAACGACAAGGACTGGGGAAAGGCTTTCAATGAGGTTCTTCCCCCCAGGAAAGTAAAGGGCAAGCTCACGCACGAGCCCGAGCCCGAACCCGAAACTTCTGAGCTATCCGAACTGCATGAACACAATGGACCATCTAATCCATCCGGCGAACCATCTGTGTCGTCTGAACAGTCAGATGAACCAACCCAACTTGCAGACAACTAGACTACCACCATCAGAGCTAGGGTGCAACACATCACGTGTATAGTCACCCGACTGACATCACCGACCCGTCGGCGGTATCGGATATAATGCTAATTATTGATCATTTACACGACTTCTGTTCTGCCATAGAACGCCACGATGGCCCCTTCACATCAACTAGACGTAGTGCTATCGCATCATCCTACGACATTACGACATTATGTCGTGGAGCACCTAGCCCTTCCCTTATCCCCTGTGATTCCATACATCCCACCTGTGTATAGACCACTCTATTAATACATTACATAGTACATTATACATGCTTACATAGTCAATTCATACTACATTCCCGATCAACACATACTTTACTTACTTACCACTCCGTACTCCGTACACTTCTGTCACTTCTGCCACTTCTGCCGCTTTAAAAGCATCTGTAGCCTGATCTTCACCTTGCGATCTATCTGCGATTCCTACGTTTCCAACGAGTATTGTGCGAATGTTCTTGATTGTTCTTTATTTGATTGTTGGCACTGCGCCGACCTCACTTGCTGTTATGATTTGACCCAATGTCGCGGGATGTCGCGCGACTACAATGCAGTTGGAAGTAGAAATGTCGCGTGGCCCTTAGAATGAAATTTTTGAATCGAAAGGGCGGCTAATTTGTATTAAATATCAATCTGTTCTCTAATATCTTTATATACTATTGATAAAAATACAACAGATTATTGTATTAGATTTATTTATTTCATAATCAAAGTATAGCATATACATAATAATAGGTACGTTGAGCAATTCGGTCAATATGATTGATTAATTGATTGTTTTGAATCGCAGGGTACACCCACGGGATCGGGACAGCGAGCGAGAAGTGAACAAAGATCACAGCGACAAGGATCGTGGTATCAGAGTCCCAGAGGGACGGGAAGTTGTCGAGGAGTAATGTGGACGTCAGATCGGTCGCCTGTGGAGTTACAGCGACGATAGACGGGCTCTAAGGACCAGGAGAGTGTCGATGGTAGTACGAAGGAATGCAAGACATCGACAACCTCCTTTCGACGAAAAGGGCGGCTGGAGGAACTCCAGCCGCTGTGGATGAGTTTATGAGATACATGAGTGGTCTACAAGACGTCGAACGGGTCAGAAGTGATGATATGTTATTATTCGGATGATTAATACCCCCTCGCGATCATACATCCCAGATTTGTTTTGAACCACTTTAGCGAAGAAATATTTGACAAGTGCGACCCTGCGATTTTAATAACAACCACAATAGATGGCAATATACTAACAATGTTCTAGTTGCATAATGGTTCCTCCTCCAGCTGAAATCCGTAGAAAATTAGTTATCGTTGGTGATGGTGCTTGTGGTAAAACTTGTTTGTTGATTGTGTTTTCTAAAGGTACATTCCCAGAAGTTTACGTCCCAACTGTTTTCGAAAACTACGTGGCTGATGTCGAAGTTGATGGCAGAAAGGTTGAATTGGCCTTATGGGATACTGCCGGTCAAGAAGATTACGATAGATTGAGACCTTTGTCTTACCCAGATTCCAACGTTATTTTAATCTGTTTCTCGATTGATTCTCCTGATTCGTTAGATAACGTGTTAGAAAAGTGGATCTCAGAAGTGTTACATTTCTGTCAAGGTGTACCAATCATCTTGGTTGGTTGTAAGTCTGATTTAAGAAACGACCAAAACACTATCCATCAATTAAGTCAACAACAACAACAACCAGTCTCTACCTCCGAAGGTCAAGCGGTTGCCCAAAAGATTGGTACCAGTTACTACTTGGAATGTTCTGCCAGAACTGGAGAGGGTGTCAGAGAGGTTTTCGAAGCTGCTACTAGAGCCTCGTTGAAGACTAAAGAAAAGAAGGAAAAGAAGAAGAAGTGTGTTGTGTTATAAGTTTTGCATCTTACTCCCTGTGTTGATTGGTTAAATTATTAATTATTGTTCCCAGGTTAATTTTTTTTTACTCTTGATTCAAAAGTAGGTGTGGGATTACGATTCTTGTTGTAGATTTACAAACGTTGGCCTACTATTATGACAATAACAATGATAATAATTTAATATTTATACATTACTTTTGCTTTGATTAATTTTAATTAACACCCTTTATGTTTATATATACTACATATTATAATTTTCTGTCCGTTGTTTTATGTTATCGATAGTGGTTTTTATTTCTTATATGTTTATCAATGCTACATGTTTATTCTGTTTGCAAAGACTATTAGGGACTACAGTCTATATAGTAGCTTATTATAGTTAATAACCGGGTAACTAAAATCCTTTTAGTAGAAGTGACACAAAATCGCTTTTGAACAACCAATTGAAAATTAGACATTTTAATGCTTATATAGTACCATAGTTAATTAGCATACTTTCGAGTGATATATTTACCCCAAGATGATGTCCAGCTACAGAATAGGCGCCAGACGCTTAATAGCCAACAAGCAAATGGTTCGTTTTTCCAGTACTGGCTTAACAAAATCTGAATTGAAAGAAAACCCAGTTACTGAACAAGCGCCAAATAGAAAAACCACTTGGTCCCAATCCCAACAAGTCAGATCCGACATTATTGCCAAACATCCAGTCAGATTTGTTCAAAGAGATTTGGAAGTTCAACCAAGACCATACGCAGCTATAGATTTAATTGCCAAAGAGCCAATTAGATACCTTTCTCACGAGGATGGGAATGTTGCAGTCTGTGATGGTAACAAAGGTGACACCTTGCAAGGTCACCCTAAGATTTTCATCAATTTGGACCAACCTAAGGCCAACACATGCGGTTACTGTGGTTTAAGATACGCCAAAGAAGAATTCAGAGAAATTATTGAATCAAAGGCTGACATTTAAGATAGTTAGCGGCATCAAGATTAATTGTATGCTTAAGGTCAATTGCAGTTGATTCTGAACTGTACTTTTCATTAATCGTCACTCATCATCGATGTACGCATGGTCAAACATCCATGTAGACATTTAAATTTTCATAAAATATCTTCGGATATACATTAAATAAATTCATTTAATCGGTTGTATTATCCTTCCTTCATAAGCTTTATATATTATATACTTTATCATACTATTTAATTAATTTAAAAATGTATCAATTATAGTGTAGATCTTAAAGATCGAAATAGCGATCCTCGGATATAAGATGATGGACATATCAAGACCACTTTCGCCAATTTTACTCTGGTAGAATTATCAAAATATTCATCCGCTACTATTACACATACCGCTTACGATATATTTGAGTATATTTATCTGGAATCAAGGTACTCTGGTTACAATTATAGACAATTGCAAAATTACCCCATAGTATCGGGAGTGAAATGGTTCAAAATCAAGAAGCATCTAGATTGCAATCTATTAAACAATTTTTCAGAGATGCAACATTAGAAGACTTTGGTAAAGGCATTGTCTATGGAGTCTATTATTCGAAGAGTCATTTAGTAGACTCGTTCATTATAGTTCCCTTTGGAATTTTGGTGTTATTTACAATATTATATGGTTTTAATCAATTATTAAGTAATGTTTTGAAGATCAGGTTTCCAAGTTCGGTGTTGGGCATGTTGATTAATTTGATATTATTGAGTGTCTTAAGTGTGTTGGCTGAACTACAAAGCTCTGACAAGACTTCAATGAAATATAAAATTAGCAAATGGAGTTCATTTATATTCACTAATTATTTGAGGCTAATTAAACCTTCGATGAATTTTACTTTGAAATGGATAAATGTATTTTTTATTCCATCTTTTATTATATTGCCATTATCAGATCCAATTTCGTTCATAGAATGCTTGAAAATTGCTGGTGTTTTTGTTGTCGGATTTCTTAGTCTTTTCTGTGTTGATGTTTATTTAATTTTAGGCTTGAAATGGATTTACAAAAGTTTTGGTTTCATGAAAGGTGATGATAATTTAAGCCATGACAACAAGCAAAGTACTCCTGAAGAAGAAGAGGGCGAAGGTATTGAAGAAATTGAATTACAAAGCTTAGGCAGTGGTGGTGATGGTGCTATAACTACAATGAGAGATGATATCACTACGATCGATTTATCGAGTTTAAGGGCAACGAAAAATGAACCACCAGTAAATAATGGCATCGATGAAAATCCTTTTACTCATGAAGTCTCTATGAGCTCAGTAGATATTCCAAATGTTCCTGAGCCTGGTCCAATTTATTTACGAGATTCGCAAGCTCCCCCTAGTGTAAAACTGACACCAGTTAGTACAATTGCTAGAACTAATTCTCCCTCAGTTGCTTCGACATCTCCATCTGTATCAATATTCGAAAACAAGGACTTTAGCGATTCCTGTCAGAGTATTATAATATTCATCACAAATTATATTGACTGGATATTATATTTTATCCTATTCATTGTATCATTACCATTTTATTACATTAAGTCAATCCATGTATTTTTGCCATATCATTTGGGTTTGACAATAATATCATATTATATAGCATTATTAATTCCCTTGAGGTGGCCAAAATTGAAAAAAATTGCACATCCAATTCTAATACTGACGGCTGAAATCCTTTTTGTATGCTTTATTGGTTCTTTAATATATCACAGAGGTGAATTGAAGGGGTTTTTGGATGATTTGAAGTTCTACAAAACAGGAAAGACGTACCTCAACTTGTTCAACGAAAAGATCTTATTAAATAGTGGAAAGATTGATCATAAATTGGACTCGGACTTCACTGCAACCCCAAAATGGCCTGGATGTGGAGATGTTTTGTCTTCATTGATGGACGTCTCTATTGTCTCTCTTTCTTTGCCAATGTTTACTCACAGAAAGGACTTCGTGAAGAACTTTTGGGTCCTAGTCCCTCCAATTGTAATATCTATAGCATTAACATTTTTCTGCTACCCAGTAATCTGTTACAACATAGGTATTGCATCACAAAGATCAATAGGATTTATTGGAAGATCTGTTACACTAGCATTAGGAACACCATTGATCGATGCGCTAGATGGCTCAGTATCGCTAATGGCTGTTTGTACTATATTGAGTGGTATTTGTGGAGTATTAGTAGGGGACACTTTGTTCAATTTATTAAGAGTCTCTAAGAATGATTATGTTACAAGAGGTGTTAGTTTAGGTATTAATTGTGGTGCCATTGCAACAGCTCACTTATTAAATGTTGATCCTAGAGCTGCTCTGATGAGTTCTTTAGGATTTAGTATATTTGGTACAATCATGGTCATTATGGCAAGTATTGGTGCAGTTAAAGATCTTATTAAATCGTGGGTTGGGTTATAACAATACCGAATCGCGTAGTAGAATTAATTTTCAGAGATTTTTGGTGTATTTACTTTATTTATTCTATTTATTTAGGTTTTAAATTTACATATTCAATAGAAGATAATGAATGTTCATGAAGGAACTAAAGTAATACTATTGCCCAAAGAAAAAGGGGTGTATTCGATTGTTAAATTACCGAATGCTTCGGATCAAAAGTCATTTAAATCATACTTGTTACGCGATGATCAATTATTCGAATTAAGGGAAATTAAAGGAGACAACAGCTACCTTCCCAATGACAGTAAGAGGCCCGTCATCCCTAACACAGGACTGTCTGTAAAGTCTTTTATATTTGAGTCAGAGGAAAATGGATGCGTTGTTCAATCGCCAAATTTAATAGTATCAACAAAATTCAATTTGGTGTATTATTTGATATCAATTATGTATAATAACGAATCATTTGCCAAAAGATTTATTACTTTTGAAGATTTTAGTGATACTATCTCCAGTTTATTTGAAAATAATTCTTGGGTTGGAGCTATACCTGTGAAAATGTACAAATCAGCCTTATCTGACATCTGCGATACAATTGAAGAAAATGATGAAATATTCTACAAATATTCTACTAAAAAGGTTATTGAGTATCTAAATAGAAAGGTTTCGCAATTGCTGGCGTACCTTAGTACCCAATCGGATTTCTCCATAATACTGAAAATCAAGCAGGAGTTATATAAGCCAATAAGTGAGGGAAGCAATGACATACCATCGGAAATTTTACAATTGTCAATTATAAGGCATTCAATTGACTTGATATGTGGATCATATACACCAATTGAAATACGAAATCAATTAATAAATAATGGAGGGTATGAATTCGACAAATTGAACGCATACTTGAAAGACATACAGATCCAAAGGAAAGAGCTTGAATTAGTAGAATCAAATATGAATGCGGTAGTTGAAACCACAACAAAAGTTGAAACAAAAAAGAAAGACTCTAAGAAAAAGGTTGTAAGAAAGAAGGAGGTAAAGAAAGTTGCAGTAGGTAAAGGTGCATTAGATGGATTTTTTAAAAAAGCATAATAGATAGACGTATATAAAATAGAAGCTATTTACAACATATTCAATAATTAATTAACTAATTAATTAGAAATGGCTATTTCTAGTTGTCTATTTCTTTTCATTATCGATTTGTTTATTCAAACTGTTGTAAATTGATAAACCACTGGCCATCCAGTTACCCATGTCACCCATGTTAGAAGGAATAACAACAGTGTTTGATTCCTTGGCAAGGTTACCAAATTGCTTAACATATTCTTGAGCAACTTGTAAACTAACAGCTTGTTCACCACCTGGAGTTTCTCTAATAGCTACGGCGACTTTCTTTAAACCTTCAGCAGTAGCCTCTGCCTTTAATAAAATTGATTCGGCTTCACCTCTAGCCATGTTAATCTTTTCTTGCTTATTAGCTTCTGACGATAAGATGACAGATTGCTTTTCACCCTCTGCGATATTAATTCTAGATTGTCTGGTACCTTCAGATTCCAAGATCTCTGCTCTTTTCGAACGTTCGGCACTGACCTGTCTGTGCATAGCTTCTAAGACATTTTGCGGCGGATGGATGTCTCTGATTTCGTATCTAAGACACTCAACACCCCATTCTTTAGATGCTTCATTAATGGCTTTATTGATATTTAAATTCAACGTCTGCCTTTCCTTCAAAACCGAATCCAAAGTCAACGAACCAATTTCAGATCTCATGGTAGTTTGAGCCAATTGACTTATAGCAAACTTAAAATCTTCAACTCCATAAGACGCCTTATAAGGATCATTCACCTTGACATAGAGAATACCATCCATCTCCAATGACACATTATCAGCCGTAATGGCATTTTGTGATGGAATTTCAATAGCCGACTCTTTCAACGATTGAACATAAGTAATTTTATCCAAAACTGGAATCAAAAAAGCAATACCTGGCGACAAAACACGATGAAACTTACCCATTCTTTCCACAACCCATGCTGTTTGTTGCGGAACGAACTTTACTATAGTATTAGCTGGGAGTCTTTCTTTCTGGAAGAAAGTCAAGCTTGGTTGGAAATTTGAGGGATTATTGGTAAATTTTCTAACATTTTGCAAATTTGCAAATCTTCTACTAGCAATTAGCTTATTAGAATTTATTATCGCTTGTCTAGTTAACATAATTTCTTGTAGTTGAATACAGAGTACTCTATCGTTCCAATTTAGATTTACTTAGCTAGAGTGCCACCAAAGAATATTGAAGTCATGAGAAGTGACACAAAATCGCAAGTTTCTATTTTGACCTTTTTTGAAAAATATTAGATGAGTTTAGCATAGTACTGTAGTTATTAAGACTCAGAAATAAAACATTATTTGATATGGCAAAAGGCGTGGAAATATCAACGAACGAACAGTTATATGTTTTAGAATCCCTTAAACAAGGATTTAGAACAGACGGTAGAAAACTAGATGAGGCCAGACAGCCAAATATAACATTATCTCCTACAGAGTATGGATATGTTGAGATTGAATGGGGATTAACAAAATTGGCAGTAAGGGTCTCAGCTGAGATTGTTGCTCCATACGAAGATAGACCTTTCGAAGGGTTATTTATGATAAATACAGAAATATCACCCATGGCATCGGCCCAGTTTGAAAATGGAAAAAATTCGGACGATGAGATTTTGATATCTAGACTTATTGAAAAGGCGATCAGAAGGTCGAATGCGTTGGATTTGGAGTCCTTGTGTATTGTAGCGGGATCTAAGGTTTGGCAAATAAGAGCAGATATCAATTTTTTGAATTATGATGGGGGCATCATCGATGCTTCAAGTTTGGGAGTTATGGTTGCATTGCAGCATTTTAAGAAGCCGGATATTTCGATAAACGGGGAAGATATCATAGTGCATAGTATTGACGAAAGACAACCTATTCCGTTGTCCATATTGCATGTACCAATCTGTATAAGTTTTCTGTTTTTCAATCCGGTGGGCATAGAAGAAAATATCAAGGGAGATTTGAATGAAGAGATATCTATAATTGATGCCAATCAGCAAGAAGAATTATTAAGAGACGGCTCACTTGTCATAACCATAAATAAAAATCGTGATTTGATTCAATTATCTAAGAACGGTGGTTTGCCAATAGATGTAATGCTTTTGATGCAATTAGCCAAAAAGGCCTATGTTATAGCAGACAATTTAACTGATAAAATCAAAGATTTATTACAAGCTGATGAGAAAGAAAGATACGAAAGAATGAACTTGAAATTGTTAGAAGTAGGTGCTGATAGGTAGACCTAAATGTAATAAATGTGTGTAACAGATATAGTATGACTAAAGTTGAGCGAAACGAACTTAATGAACCAAATAGATTCTTAAAGTTAGAGCATATTGTATATACAGTAATCGCATATTGCATATTCAGATTTATAGAATTTTGAATGATATAGATTTTAATGATTTTTGCACCAAAATCGAAAAACTTAGAAATCTTTTTCTTAAGCAAGAACAAATATTTTTGACAATAATCATAGATCTATAGAAATACGAAAGTAGACTCGTACAATGATGATAACCAGGTTCACGAGATCACCACATGCATAATGTAAAGATGAAATCTACGATTGCAAATAAATTAGAAATATACACATAACTTCATTAACTAAAACAGTGAAAAGAGTGTATGCTAGTTGGTAATAAAATGAAAATGGTTTTAAGAACCCTATTATACAAAACTGAATAAAACATATAACAAATTATTAATGAATGAATTAATGACTAAATTATGCATGCCTTATTGCAATGCCCATTATGAGAAGGTAATAATATTCTAACGAGTAATGATAACACATGACATAGTTATCATTGCATGGGAATCTAGTAATAATAATGAATTACATATTACCTTATGAATTCATATGCACTTGAATGTGTCCAAATATGAATTAAATGAAGTCACAACAGCGTAAAACACCGCATAAATAAGTTGGACTTTAATGACAAAAGCCTCCATGTTACCGGATGGCATTAGATTTAATGAATTTAAAATTTGAATATGCGCAAGTCGCAATTATATCAAGACTAAACCATAGTCTTATCATTATCAAAATCGACTTCTGGGGGTAAATTTGAATCCTTTCTGGATCTTTTCTTTAAAGTTCTGCTGCGAACATTGAGAGGCACATACTTGTTCAATGGAGCGAACACTGAAGTAACTCTCTTCATACACTTTTTGAATCCGTTGGAAATGACAAGCAAATACAACAAGTATTCTACGAAAAAGAATATACCAGCAATCACAAAACCACCGAACACCGCTAAACCAATGTGGTCAGCAAGCGACTTCACAAATTTAGCATCGTCAAGATGCCATGACGATCCTGGAGCAATAGCAAAGAACGAGTATTTATGAGTCTTGTAGTCCTCTGGAAGCAAGATACGAACTTTACCTGCTTCTGGAACACCCCAACGTTTGTACTGTTTCCAAATCACCGACAAAAACAAAGGACCTGTCGTGTACATGATGGTGACATATGGCACCAACCAGTTCTTTTTGTAAGGCTTCAAACTGTCCAAAACCTTCAAGAAAAATGGGTGTCTAGGGACTGCACCCATTACATCGTTTGAAATACCCGTTGGGATAGTCTTACGCACAAACGCCGACACAGTCAAAAGTGGGTCAAGGGGACGTTCACACCCGTCATCAAGATCGATGTACACTCCTCCATAGTGAACTAACGCAAAGTAACGAATTGCATCGGCCCTTTGAATAGGATACGGATACGAATCCCATGTCTCTAAAAACCACGGATACTCTTCTGCAATGAACTCCCTCGACATCTCGTCGGTCCACAATATATACTGGTAGTCTGGGTGCAAGTCTACACATGCTTGCTGTCCTGGCTTCCAGATCTCTGGAATCTGGTTCGTCTTGTACGTTTGATGGATTATCTTGGGAATAATAGTCGGCTTATCAAGCACCCCGTTCGTAGGGTTCAACTCCACGTCTAAAAGCGCATCGCTGAAACTGTCGTCATGCAACAACGTAATCAAGTCAAACGTATACCAAACCAAAAACATCACCAACATCACATGTCCCCATAGTATGTATTTAACTTCTTTTCTCATCATGTATAGTCTATCCTACCTACTGCAGTCCTTTAAAATCCTTTTTTTCTAATAATGAATGAATTCAGTTGGTCTAGACTCTAATTTCCAATGCTAATAGTAATAATCGTCTAATAACCGATTAAAACCACTTTTCTGTATTAGTCTATAACGATGACTTTTCTTTATACCAAATTTCGTATATAAATAAAGTATAGCCACTATACAATATATCAACTAGACAATAAGTATAATAATGCTTTTTATGAAAACCAGCGAAAGAACAGTCCTACGATAATGGTATAAACAACCATGTATTTATGAAAATCCTGAAATTCGCAGTTTCCCCTATTACTCGAATTTGGGCCTTTTGTGTAATGAAAAATTTAGAGTGTTACGCCAAACTGATCATCGTTGTGCACCGCCCAAATCGCAATTATGTAGAGGAAGATGCATGACAAAAGTAGAGGAAGGCGGTGCTAAAGACAAAAGGTCAGCGCGAGAAGTAGTAGGCAAAGTCCGATGGGCGAGATGACACAGGAAGACGAGGAAGATAGAGAAGAGATGAGATGAGGTGAGGAAGGTAAGTTGGATGATTGTGTTAGGGAGACAGGTGAGCTGCAAAAGGACTGGCGAGGAAGAGGAGGGAGTCCTGCGAGCAACAGAAGTATCATCCTCGGCATGGGCCCATAATAAATGGGCTTTGTGGTGTGTGACAAAAAACAAAAAACTAAGCACAGACAAAGTGGTGCAGAGGTGCAGCGACGCAAAGCGACATTGACCAAATAAGAGGACGCGACATATGTCCTATGACGTCAGGACGAGAGATGGATGTCGTGCTGGATGTCGCGCGGGATAACCAACGTGCGCTTTCCATCCTAGACAGTAATATGCATACTGGAAAGAAGAAAGAACAGCGGTGAGGTCACACGAGTGTCCACCACGCGATGATAAATTGCAGTTATGGTACAATTGGCTCCAGTGTAGGCTCTAGTAGTGTTTTGGGAAAGAAGTAGGTACTGGAAATGAAGAAGTACTCATTTCGGCAACAAGACTTACCATAGGGTCTGGTTGAGCCACTGGGCTCAGGAATATGCAATGCTTATTTGATAGGCCTTCGCAGTCGGTGTGTCAATTGCAGCATTTTACGAGAACGGTGAAAAGTGGTTATATGCAGGAACATTAGGATCAGTCCAAGGTTGGATGTTAAAGATGCTGATTGAATAAGGGCAACGAGAAGGGAGCTATGTAGTTTTTGGCGAGAATTGGTTTAGATATGTCTTTGGTGCGGATGCTCCTTCGTGTGTCCACCAAAGATAAGCACCATTGGATAAGAGACGTGAAGTCCAGCCTGATATAAAATTTAGCTGAGGATACAATGAATCCAAGTTCAAGCTATCCTGAAGTTTGTTATGGCATAGGCAATCACAGATCAGACAACTATAGTAATACATATGATCGAATAATCGGTGCGCTGAAATGGTACGCTAGTTGGTGAAAAGCTCTACCTACTAATGTATTTGTTGAAATGTATACCTATCCTGAACTCGCAACGAAAAACTTTAAAAATGTACCCCTACTATGAAAGGCTTGTAATGAACTAAAGATTAACACCTCGATCAGAAATTCCAGATTTCATCCAGATTTCATCCAGATTTCATCCAGATTTCATCCAAATTTTCAAGATTTATTGTGTCAGTATACTGTAATGGAATAAAGAGTCACTCAGTTCATATTTTGAGTATTTAGACAATGACAAGCCCATGGACGAATGGAATCGGAACAAAATATATATTACCATCAAAAGAAGACTTAAAGATATCCACAGATGGGGATCGCTCATAATGATATTAGCGCTGGTAGTATTCATGTTTACGTTTCGGTAGGATATCGCTCATAGACTTTAGTCTATCAATCTATCCAAGTAGCGAAGAACTCAGACAAAAGGATTTTGATACTTTGAATAATATGATAAGTTATAAAGGACTTTTAAATAACTTCTTTTCATTCATTTCTATATTCTCGAAATAAATTGAAGCGCTTTGATTAATCAAACCTGAGATAAGAATTGCTAAATTTGAATGAACATTAAATAAAATGGCTAAGTATTGATAAATATTGATCTAAGCTTAAGTCTTGATTAGAAAGTTTTAACTTGTTAAATAAAACAAATTAATCTTAATGTTTTGAATGGTATTCTTAATATGTAGCTTCTGTTGCAACCTGTTAACGTAATTAATTCGAGATTTTCTCATTAACATGTAAGCGTAGCCAATTTTTTATACTACTTTATCATCTTACATTCCATTTTTTTCTTCTGTTTTTCCTCAAATGTTCCGAGAATCAGATAGGTTATACAGCCCTAAGAACCAAAACTCATCGAAGTGAAGGCTAGCATAATGTCCATATATGTACTTTTCAGGAATAAATGACAAAAGCATCACTTTCGACGACCCTGATGGGAGGTGTATTAGAGTCAACCGGGAGCTATATACTAGAGTCGAAGACGATAATGAACAAAATGCAAGAGTATTTTTAGATACTCGTTTGTTAAGGATACGCAGTAAAGGAGTAGAGGGAGAGATTGGCTCGGAGAAATTAATCACGAAGAGTGATGTGTCTGTTTCTGTTGAGACTAGAGCTTCTTTGCCTATACTTTTTTATGTGACTAATGCATTAATATTAGCTGAATTTCGGGAGATAAGTAGCAATGAATTTAAAGACAGATACCTTGCACCTCTTGATAAAGCAATTAAGATGTCAAGCCTTGCTGGTGATATATTGTCTCGAAAATATTCGTATCCATTAGGAGATGCAATGCATGTGGAAAACGATATACAACGGTACTTTGATAAATACATAGCACGAGAAATTGATGAACTCTACCGAAACATGGGTGGTGAACATCACTATTTTGGTAAGCCATCAATTATAAGGCCGCCATTAGAAAGAAAAAGGATAATACAACCTGATATAGTACATCTTGCAGGGAATGTGTCGATGCCGAATGATCAATGTCCAGAAATTTGTTATGCTATAGGTGTTTACAAAAAAGGAAATTATTATTTGGCTGAAGGGTTTAAAGAATTAAAGGCTACTATAAAAGACCACAAGGAAAGGATTCCAAACACGAGAGTTTTAAGACTGCAATCAACTCGAAGCTTGTTCCAAGATCGCGAGTGGACTCCTAGGGTAATATGTGCTTTGGTTTTGAGAAAGTATCTATATCAAGCTTTACTCTGTGGGACTAACCGAGTATTTATCTCAGACCATCAGTTGTTTTCCAGCTTTTTAGAATACAGAATTACCGATAACAACCGGATGGCTATAGATTACTACATTATCAATGACCCAGAGACTGTCGCAAATGGTATCACTTTAAGATCAGCAATGACAGGGTTTTTCTATAACAGCGACTCAGGGGCACGGGATATTCGTGAAAGGTTAAGATCTTCATTTAAGGTAGGCAAGCAAACGAAAGGATCAGATCCATTTGGAAACATACTTCCTAGACCGATAGTAAAGTCGTTATATAATCGTAAAGGTGGAATGTTATCGGAAGATGAACTCTTAGGTAATTTAGAGCCTATAGAAGAAGATGATGATATCAATGATTATGGTGAGATCTGCGGTAACACATATTGCCGAATAATATATGATGCACTCAAATGGTACCCTGGTTTAGGTCTGAAACTTCCTCCCAACGTGTTTGTTAAAATGTACAACTATCCTAAGCTGGCATTTGAGAGTTTTCCAGAAAAGTGCAGTTACTATGATATGTTCGTCAACGAGCTTGAGATGAATATACTCATCAGTAAATCACAGTTTAGAATTAAATTTCCGAAGCTAATTGCTTCAGGATATTGGAATGGGATGTCAACTCATCCAATGCATATATTTGAATATTTGGGCGAGGAAAAGCCAATGGAAAAATGGGACTATGATAGGGTGTATGAAGTTATTCAGGAAAGGCTCAAGGAGCTTCATCTGATGGGGATTGCACATAATGATGTCAGACTTGGTAATATCCATGTTTCGATATCTGGTAGAATATCTTTAATTGACTTTGGGTTGTCAACCTGTCCAAGTACTGAAAAACTTAAGCAAGATGATCTCATAGCATTAGACCATATATTTAGTAAGACTGCTGAAGAAAATAACCAAGCCACTCAGAATTATAATGATGATCAAATTGTTTCTATGCATAGCGTTGATGATAGTTTCTCTGTAAGGCAATGCAACGATGCTAACAATTCTTATGATGAAACCGTCTTTGATAGGATGAGCGAGCACTCCCGAGAGACTGAATCGACGAAAGAAGATACTACATTTAAAAGATGATTTGTATAATGAGCTGGCTAGTTATTTTTACTTATATATGGGGAAATTAACACCTTCTCATAAAAATAGCACAGCATTGGCCATAGTTATTATTACCGGTGGTGCTTTAATAGTGCATTTAATTGCATTCTATGCAACCATTATACAACAAATAGGCACGATGAGATGTCACTTCATGTAGATTTTACGAGCTATATGGCGTATGTATAGGGATATATGCTGAACATATCCAACCTAAAGAAGTCATTGAGCGTACGTTCGAATTTTTTTTTGATATTGTCTTTCATGTACAGCAGGTTAATGTCACTAAAAACCTCCTTGGAAATGGCTATTTAGCAACAGATCAAGAAGACGAAGAAAGTTTTTTAAATCTATCAATCCCTGCGTCACCGCAAAAGCCCTTGTTTTAGCTTTGTTCTTAAATAAGTGAATGAGAAGTTGTTATTGTGACACACGGAAATACATATTGTCAAATAGTATATGGCATCCAGATGGTACGCTGGTTAAGAAAAACATTCTATTACTATATACTATTACTTACAAATAAACGATGAGTTGATACAACGTCGATAAGGCATTGATGTATATAAATAGAACCTGCTATGTAATGTACATATAAAAACAACTCTAGCTGCACTTATTCAGCATATCCATCAGTTCGCCTAGAGCTTGGCCTTTAGCGTACGCTCAAACGACTTGTCAATAATATCTGTCATATAGAGCAAATTGGTGTCATTCAAAACTTCGCTTGACGGGTTATTGAGTAACGAATCGAGAAGTTGGAGAATAAACTTCAAGTCCTTTGGTCTCTGCGTCACTACAAACGCCCTTGTTTTAGCCTTGTTCTTAAATATGCGAATGAGCCTGAGGTTGTCGAGATAGAAGAGACACGACAATAAGTACTGTTTGTTGATAGACTCAATATGTTTCTGCTGGAACTTTGACGACTGGATGATTCGTAAGAGCGATTTTGTGGTAGGAAAGTCTTTACTAATGAGGTCATCATTGATCAATTGCTCGTCTGTGATATGGGTCTGCTTCTTTTTGTACTGGTTATCTATGGTGTTGATGGTTCCAATGCAGATCATGTACGATTCGATAAAGGGCTTGACTACCTCCGCAAAAACTGTGACATGCAAGTGATCAACAATTTCATAGTGGGTGGAGGTGCGGGTGATCGTTCCACATTGCGCTAAATCGTTCAAGATATTCGATAAGTCATTGGATTTATTATAATCGTAGTCAAATAAAAATTCGTTTTTCAAAAATCCAGTGAATATGTAATAAAGCGACCGTATATATGCATCAGTGGCAATATTTGGATTGGCTTGGCTTAGCAGGCTAATTATGAAGCATACTAAACTCTTGTGAATGACAAGATGGATTGTAAGGTTCTTGTAATATAACAATTCAACTGAATTTTCAATTTTGATAGTATTCTTGTTGAAGTTGATTTTGATGAAGCGGAAGAATTGAGGAACTTGATCTTTCACCATTGCGATAAGATCCTCGTCAGAACTTCTGAGCAATCCGTCCATTAATTTCACATTCGTATTGATATGGTCGAGTTCTTCTTGTCTCTTTAACACCTCAATAATCAACCTCATGCTTGAAACCAAATCACTGATTGCGAATTCATTAGTCTCATAATAATAATAATACGCCTGGAGAGCAGTTCCTATAACTGAGATCTCTGGTAAATATGCAACTCTGTTAATTTCGTGTAAAATCTTGAATCCTAATCTTTTTAAATTAACAGGTGAATCTGGTTCCTCACCGAAAGATTCAATTAAATGGGCTTCCGTATCTCTTTGTTCTTCAATAAAACTGGATAACGTAAATGAATCACCCAATTTAACAAAAATTTTCCCACTTAACATTCTGGTTGAGTTATCGTACTTACCCTCTTTATGCTTTTTAGTACTAGGAAAGTTTTTGAAGTCGTTTTCTGGATTTGAGAATAAAGTAGATACACCGTTCTTTAGAATATTAGTCATGCTTTCCTGTTTCTTATCACTACCAAGCAATTCGTCTAAGTATCCATCTGCCTCATAGATCCTCTCATATGTAATGGAAATCGGCTGGAAGAGCATATCAAACTTTTCATTTTTCTCCACTTCCCTTTGTTTCAAGTATATACCACACAAATACTTCAAAATACCATATTTTGGTAACAATAACTTTCCATCTCTAGATCTAGTACCTTCGATAAACACCTCGAAATTTATCTTGTTCAACAAAATGAATTCGATCAAATTTGTCAAGTTTCTTTCGGTATACAATTCATTATTAAAGGACCTTTTAATGAAAATCGCTCCTAAGTTCCTTAAAAAGGTCCCGAAGACGGCCACATTCAAATTTTCACCTGCAATAACAGTAGGTGTAGAGAATTGAAACCTAACGCATACCAAATGAAGAATGATATAATCGATATGCGATTGATGGTTGGGGAAAAAAATGATAGACATTGGATCTTTTAAATATTTAGCATATAACTCACTCATTTGCGTCTTATTACACCAAATTCCTTTTGGGAACATCTTGCGCATAATAGTCATAATTGTAACATAGCAGATCCTTAGAAAATGATGAGATTTGAAGCTAGGCATCGTTTTTGAGTTCTCCAATTGATAATACTTGACCATGAATTCTTTGACTTCTTTAAATCTGGCTGGGAGGTCCTTGGCCTTAATAAGGTTCAATTTCAACTCCTGATCAATCAACGAATACACCAACTCGTTCAATTTCTCATCTTTCTCAGACAACATCTCGTTCATGTAATCGTTCATCTTCTTGTTGAACTCAGGAGTGTATTTGTTGATCGAATAGTGATATTCATTGTTTTTGTAAATATCATCGAATTTGACCCCGGTGAAAAAACGAAAGAAATTATTTAAAATTCCAAAACTCTTGCTTAATTTTTCATTCCCTTCTAATTCTACGTATGTATCTTTGTCAGTAGGTAATGGAAATGTCAAGGAGATAGTGGGATTCGAAAGGGCACCGTCAAGAATATTGACATCAAAGTCTGAGTTAGAAATATCTAGCATGTTATTCTAATAAATAGTAATTCTTCACTGTACGTAGCAACGAATGAGCTTCCCTTTTAATAGTAGGTGAAAGAGTGAGCTTCAATTCCTCCAAGAAACTCTACCTAAATATATTTTTCAAGGATCTCTTAATTGTTCATTGTGCTAATTTTACCCAACAGCGAATTTCGCACCAGTAAGATCTCTCAAATGTCCCCCGCGAAGCTTCTCTTTTCATGTGTTTTATCGTTTCGCCTGCAAGCCGTGCTTATCTCGAGCAATCATTCTAATCACGCTCCATTTCTGGGGGTGTGTTACTTGAAGCATCCGAGCTAGGACAGTCTGGCAGCATATGTTTACCTACAAAGCTCCCTTGTGTTGGATGATTTCCTACTCATGCACATTTGCACTACATTATTGCTTTCTAAAATAATTTCCGTTAACCCTTTTTGTATCGTTTTATATGTGCCTGGAGCCATGTACTGATTCCTAGCGATTTCATATAGTCTATGTTCGTAACTATTGTGTGCACAATTACGAGTGATCATCCATCCGGGGTCGCCCTTTTTTGACCCTTTCTTCGATTAACACGGTTTTTCCCTTGCATTTACCTCTCCCCACATTATCACTAGCCACTGAATAGCAATAACCCCTTGATAGATGCAGCACAATGCAAACAATTAAAATCTGTTTATAATGTGACTCGCGAACGGCAATCATAGGTCTGACCATATGATTCCATCACTCGTCTTCTAACAAACAAAATGTGCTATTAAGTGACTCTAATTCGTAACACTACACCCTGTAAAAACATTTCTCTATATACGTACCAATAATTTGCAAGGATTATTATTGATCATCGAACCACAAAATCTTCTCACAACTCTACTACAATTATTCTAGCTCATAGATATCCGTCTTAGATCTCTATGCAATTTAGAGTTGCGCTACAAATGCTTCCATGCCTGTCTAAAGCCTAACCTACTCTCACGAACCTTCCACGACAATGTCGCAGAAAACTCCTCATGTATCGCAAACCTGTCAATCAATGCCACTTCTCGTAATTAGTCGCTAAATGTCGCTAATTAGTCTCAGTCCTGCGCTTACAACAAAATCTTTTGTTCGAGCCACATACATCGAGTACACAAAGAGCAATAATACAATAGGTCAATGTAACGTTACATTCATAAAATACCCAACACTATCATATAGACAGTGGAGTAATGTCGGAGTACGCGATATTTTACAGGTTAAGCGCTATTACCTATGATCATCCGATGGTTCCAGTCGAATATTTTACAGGTTACACCCAAAACGTTAGCCGATCCTGACCAAAAAAATACCAAGAGTACCCTATTATGAGGCAGTGAGTTAACGATTTGGATTCATTTAGTTCATTTATAGAGAAAATTGATATACGAGGGTTTGATTAGAAACAGAGATAGTTTAATCGTTTAAAGGGATAAATTAGAAAGTATTAGGAAGATATTGGCTAGAACATAACCGTAGAAAAATTATAGTGAAGAATCGGATATTTGATGTTTAACAAGCAGATTTTGATTTGTCCATGTTAGAGATAAGAAAGCAATAAATATATCAGATTTGAGACATCAGGACCATGATACTAGTGAATCAAGCTATGAGAGGAAATAAAGATAAAGATCTTGAAGCCACCGTGGGACCACAGAGTCCACGAGGAGGCGATAAAAAAGGGACCAAGTTCAATTTTGGGGTTTTTTTGAAGAAGATCCCTCTTCCAGTGAACAAGAGACCCAGCGAGGAAATAAGGGTCAATACAGAAGGACAGGGTGATCCAACAGAGTTTTCGTTATCGCCAACGGCGATGAGCAGTCCATCGGAAATGGTGGGCCTGGGAAGCAGTGGGGGAAATATTATAGAGGAAAACAGCAACTACACACATGAAATAATTCCCGTGGGAGATCCCAGCAGAACTCAACAGAGGTATGCTACCTTCACATCCAAGTGCATTTCGTTGGAAAATAGCGAACTTACATCACAGATAGATCTGGATGAGCATTCGCTCGATGAGCCGCAAGATTCTGTTTTTACACATGAGAGTCGGCCACCACCAATAAGTGTTGGGCAGAAGTGCATGAAAAAAAAGCCACAGAATTTAAAGTCAAGGGTCAATAACAACCACTCGGTGACATCTGTCGTAGATAATCCGGATTCCCGGGGCGAGGTGTTTGAAAACTACCAACACCTTGATAATTTCGAAGCATATAAGAGAGAATTAGCTGAAGAGGATGATGTGGTTGAATACTTATCAGAAAGCGAGTCAGATTTAAATGTGAACCCGTATCAGGAAGAAAATGCCAATGATTATAAAGTTGGAGGGTATCATCCTGTTTCTAAAGGAGAGGTATACTTTTCTCGTGATTTTCCAAATAGAGAATACATTATATTGAGAAAACTTGGCTGGGGTCACTTTTCGACTGTTTGGTTAGCCAAATCCAGATACAACCAAGAGCTAGCCTCAAGTACATCACAAGATTCTTCGGTAGATACAGATGATCATTATGTTGCAATTAAGTTTGTTAAATCGAACGACAATTATATGGAAGCTGCTGAAGATGAAATTAAACTATTAAAAACACTTGCCAAGCCTTTAGTTTACGGTAAACATCTAGATGAACTGCACAAGAAATTCTTTGAGAATTATAAAGTTGATAGTCAAAACCAGCCGGTGGGGCATCCTGGCTACAAACATATTATGAGGTTATTGGATGACTTCGAAGTTACAGGGCCAAATGGAAAGCACATTTGTATGGTTTTCGAAATATTGGGTGAAAATGTTTTAAACTTGATCTTCAAATCTAAGACTATCAGTAAAGATTTGAAACATAACTCAAAATCGCAAACTGAGACGAAGGATACGAGACAAGAAAATAATAAAAATTTCAAGTTATTTAAATCAAAACTCAGTTTAGGATTAATAAATAATCCCAAAAAAGAGATTTCCATCGACAACGCTATGGGTTGCATAAAGAACAATTCTTCAGATTCTTTGACAAAGTTAATTGAGGTACAGAAAACTTATGGAGGAATCCCATTGACATTAGTCAAGCAAATTGTGAAGCAAATGTTTTTAGCTGTTGATTATATGCATCATTGTGGAATTATTCATACCGATTTGAAGCCAGAGAATATATTGATTGAAATCAAGGATATCAATAATGTAATTAAGGTTATAGAGAACGAAAAGATAACAAAATTCAATGCAAAATATAAGAATAGAAAAGACAGTTCGTTATCTACCGTGAACATAAATACTGACAAAATGGGACTTAATAGAGCTAACTCAACTAATCTTAAGACAAGAAAAGATTCTGTGGGTTATGGATCATATAGAAAATCAAGAAATTCAGTATGTGGTAAATGTGACTCTCCAGTTAGAACTTCAAAACCTTTATCATCCAGTATCAATACTGATGCTAAGTTTCAGGAAGTATCTTTCAATAGCAGGGGAAGCAACGGTAGGAAAAACTCCCTTTGTAAAATTAATGATGGTGGAATTAGTCCTACGAATAAGACTGTGCTAAAACAGAAGCACGATAAGAATGACAGTGAGTTAATTTCTATTAAAATTGCTGACTTTGGTAATGCTACGTTTTCCCACTATCATTTTACCAATCAAATACAAACCAGACAATATAGGGCACCGGAAATCCTTTTGAAACATAAAACATGGGGAGCGTCTGCAGATATATGGTCAATTGGATGTATTATATTTGAATTAATTACTGGTGACTATTTATTTGATCCTCATAATGGTAATAATTTTGACAAAGATGAAGACCATTTGGCGCAAATAATTGAATTATTGGGTGAATTTCCTTCACCTACTTATTTGGACAATTGTGAATTAAACTCTGCATTTTTTGATAAAGATTCAGCTGGTGTGTATTCATTAAAAAACATTAGCAAGTTGAAGTACTGGTCCCTTCATGATGTGCTAGTCCAGAAGTATAAATTTGATGAAAATGATATCAACCTTCAATTAATAAATGATTTAATATTAAAATGTTTAAGCTATGATCTTGCAGAAAGGTATGATTGCAACTCCTTAGCTAATCACCCATGGTTAAAGAATGATATTGATTTAGTTAATTTTGATTTTAAAAGCTCAACAAATTTACCTAAGGACCATAGTGACATTCCTGGATTTACATCATAGTTGACTTTCATCTAGTAATTGTTTATTGTATTGTATATTGTTTTATATGTATTGTTATAAAGAGCTGGTCTTTCATCTTGCATTACTTCATCTCCAGCGCATAATATATACTTTTACTAGTCTTTTAATATTTACTAGTCTTAAAAAAACTAACTTTGCTTAAATGCAGATAGGTCGATTGACTCGGAAGATGATAGGTCTAAATCAGAATCATAATCAGAATCAATATTCGGATTTCTATTCAATTTAGCTTTAGGAAGAGGCTCATCTCGTTTGTGTTCAATCTCATCATTCATGTTATCGGATGAAGTAACCTTCATCTCATTGTCTAAAGTATCAGACTTGTCAGTTTGCTCAAAATTTGGGTGACCAGAATCTATTTCTTTGATTTCTACATTATTTTCAGCTGCCTTTTCTATATGGTTCTCACTGATGACTTCTGTGAGCTTTTTATTAGAATACAATTTATTAGACAATTTTGAATCTGAAAGCAAATCATGAGCTGATTTCATCTTGAACCCCGTATCATCTTCATCTTCTAAGGCATAATCTAGTTTAACCCGAGGTTTCTTTGCCTTCTTTGCTTTTTTTTTTGCTGGTTCTGTAATTTGCTCCCTTGACTCAACAAGGTCATCAAAATATTGCACTAAGACCTTAATATCAGTTATTTCAGCTGGATACATTGGAGTCTCTTCTGATTCAAGCTCACTTTCATTAATCTTTACTACGTTGTAGATTGAGTCTCCCATTATCTTACCGAATAACACATAATTATTATTGAACTCTGGAGTAGTCTTCATGGTTATAAATATCGAATCAACATTATTCGAATTTCGTTTATCATCATGCACAGCACCTACCAAACCCCTCTTATTAAACCTCAATCTTGAATGGAATTCATCTTTTAGTTGCAAACCTTCTGCTTCCTTGATTTTACTTGTTTGTACTAGGTAATCCTTTATCACCTTATTGAATGTTGTACCGATATATTTTCTATCTAGACAATTTTGAATAAACACTCTGCTAATATTAGGTACTTCCTTGGCCCATATTTCGATCTCAATAGGCCCTTTTGTCGTTATAAGAACCACTTTAGCAGTAGTAGCAGGTTCTAAAGTACTCATCGAATTATGCTGCAATGTTTGTATTGAAGAAGTTGTGAAATTTCGCTACGCATCTATATCTATATAATTTTTCAGTATCGTTTTATCCTACAAATTAATCTTCCAATGATTCAATATTTAGCATTTTTCTCTTTTACATATCAAATAGTAACTAGGTATCATGACGTTTCAGATGATTATGCTATGAAAGGGAAACCATTAATCCATAATTTATTCTTCATGCACCTGAGTTTTCCCAATTTTTTTATATTTCATCAGCATCCTTAATTTCAAAACGAAGCTTCTCTACTTGTTTCCAATCCTTCAGAGATCGGGCTCTGGATACAATATCATCGTAGAACTAACATCAGCTAAATGTATTAAGTATACTTCGGATAGGCTGAATATATGGTCGTGTGTGTATCAGAATATGATTAGGCTCTTCAACACGTAGTCTTCAAAACAAACATTAGCATGTATGAATCAAGAAACATCAAGAAGGCTAACTGATAGAAATTTCTCATAATGGGTTCATTGAAGTCGTTTATCAAAGCCGTCAGAAAGTCTAAGACGATTGCCGATGAGAGGGCAGTCGTTATGAAGGAATCGGCGGCTATTAGAACATCATTTAGAGATGCTACATTGGATCAAACTACCAGAAGAATCAATATTTCTAAGTTATTATACTTATATATTATGGGTGAAAAGACCCACTTTGGGCAGGTTGAATGTCTTAAATTACTAGCATCTCCACGTTTTGCTGATAAGAGATTGGGCTATTTGGCTACGATGTTGTTACTAGATGAAAATCAAGAGGTTTTGACGTTGTTGACTAATTCGTTGGATAACGACATGCAGCATCCTAATGCATTCATTGTAGGATTGGCGTTATGTTGTTTGGGTAATATTGCTTCTCCAGAATTAGCACGAGACTTGTACACTAATGTTGACAAGATTATTACTACTAATAACCTTTATTTGAAGAAGAAGGCATGTATTGTGGCAGCTAAGTTAATTGAGAAGGACCCAGATTTGTCTGAAATATTCTTGCCTAGAGTTCCACAATTGATATCTGACAAACTGCCAGGGGTCTTGTTGGGTGCTTTGAGATTGGTTCAATCATTATATTTCGCAAATCCCGAAAACAGAGAGAGCTTGATTAAAACTATACCTAAAATTGTTGGTCATTTGAAGAGAGTTGCTAATAGTGGTTATATCCCTGATTATGATGTTTTAGGTATTCTGGATCCTTTTCTTCAAGTTTCTTTGTTAACTACGTTAAGAACTCTAGCGGTAGACGAAAGTTGCCCTCCTAAATATTTGGAAGAAATTAATGATATTTTAACTCAAGTTGCCTCCAATATTGAAAGTGGTAAAAATGCAGCTCATGCAATCTTGTATGAGTGTGTAAAGACTATTTTTGCCATTCAATCTGACCAATCTTTAAAGATTTTAGGTGTGAACTTATTGGGAAAGTTTTTGTCTACTAAAGACAACAATACGAGATATGTTGCGCTCAATACATTGTTGACAGTCATTAATATTGAACCATTAGCGGTACAAAGACATAGAAATACAATTGTTAATTGTTTATCAGATGGTGATATTTCAATCAGAAGAAGAGCTTTGGAATTATCCTTTGCTATATTAAACGAACAAAATATTCGGGTGTTAGTGAGAGAAATATTATTATTCTTAGAAAACTGTCGCGATAATGAATTGAAACCTTACATTTCATCGCAATTAACCACAGCTGCGAATAAGTTTGCTCCCAATGAAAAATGGCATTTTGATACATTGATAAGAATGCTCAAGCTTTCTGGTAATTTTATTACCCCAGATATAATTTCAAACATTTTAGCATTGATTATGCAGTGCACTGATGTGGAATTGAAGAAGCATGTAGTCGGAAGATTATTATCGTTATGTTTAGAAGACTCAACACAGTATGGCTTATCATTAATTACCGTCTGGTGTTTAGGAGAATATGTTGATCTCATTTTGGATGGTAATGTTGACGTTAATGGCAAACAAGAACCAGTTACCGATAAATTAATTTTGAAGTTGATCGATGAGCTAATTAACAATTCAACATATTCTGACCAAGAAACGGTTCAATTGGTTACGTATATCTTAACTGCTATAATCAAGTTATCAATCAAATTTAAGAACCCTGACTCTATTGAGAAATTAAGGCTAATTTTGAATTCAAGAACATATGATAATAACTTGGAAATCCAAATCCGAGCAGCAGAATATCAAGAAATATTTGCTCAAGATACGCAATTAAAGAAGGGATTATTGGCTAGAATGCCAGCTCCAAGAGTTAAAGAAAGGGAATCTCTTTCATTGCAAAATACTAATGTCCATAAGGCTAAACCTGCTGGTCATCCCACTAATGAAGCAGGAGTTCCCTCATCAACCAATGATTTGTTGGATCTTTTAGATGACAATAATGATGGTTCAAACATGTCTAACAATCACCCAGCCCCAAGTAACAATGATTTATTATCAGACTTATTTTCAGGACCTACCAACCCTTCACAATCTCAAACATCAACACATCCTAAGACATCTAATAATGCAAATATACTAGATTTGTTTGACTCGCCAGCATCGACCCAATCACCTGTTCAATCTAACTTTGAAACATCTTCACAAACATCTGTCCTACCAATTAATGCATTCTCTAATTCAAATATTGCAATTTCTTTCTTACCTAAATCATTTCCACAAAATGGGCAGGCCACATTGGAAGCACATATAAAGTCAAACTCCCCAGGTTCTTCGATTGAGCAATTTCAGCTTTTAATTGCTGTTCCTAAGACTCAGAAGTTATCAATATCATCTACTTCTGGAGGAGACTCTTTAGTGAATGGTTCCGACATAAAACAGGTATTGAAGATTGTTGGTAAACAAGGATCAAAGGTGAAATTAAGAGTGAAAGCAAAATATGATATAAATGGTGAAACAGTTGAAGATTTGTTTGACTTTGCAGGGTTTAGCCTGACCTTATGATTGTCAATAGTCTAAATTACGTTATAGATAATAAAAAAACGATTTATTCGATAAAAAAAGTAGAATAAATAACATATAATAAAGAATAGTCACCTATATAGAAGGTAAAACGATTCACTCAAAACGAAGATAGAATCGTTTGTTTGTAGCAATACACCGAGTTCACTTGCTTATAATTCAACTGAAGAGGAAACACCTTGAGCAGCGTTGTTGATATCTTGAGCGAATTTCTTGTTGCTAACAATGTATCTTCTTGAGAATGGCTTGATAGCAGCGTTGTAAACGGTTTCAGCACCACCAGTGGATGGAATACCAATGTAAAGCAAGAAAACAGTCTTGAATAAGTAGTAGAATGGAATCCAGTACAAGATAGCCTTGGACCAGAATTCAACAACGTTTAAGGTTGCGAATACAACCCAGTATGTCAACAACTGGGTGTCATCCTTAGTGGTGGTACTTTCTAAGGCAAGTAAAGAAAAGTAGCCTGGGATGACTAAGCCGGCAATGTTAGACAAAAGTTGGCCGACACCACCGATGTTCAAGAAAATTAAAACAAAGTATAAACCAAATCCACCTAAGATAGCGTATGATCTTGGTAATCCGGTTTTGAGTTCGAATTGTCTTAAGATTTCAAGATCTTTGGTTTTCTAGTTAATTGATTAGTATATGTTAAAATCATTACGTCCGACATTTAGTCCCTAAGTGGCACAATACGGTTACATACTTGGTCAATAGTAGATAAAAAGCTCTTTGCTTGATTTTGGTACGACATTTCTAAATAATTACTTTGATAGTTAGATTAACGTTTCAATTGATTTAAAAAATATATTAATTGATATAAAGAATCTGATTCAATTAATAAAATGAAATGGACGATTGCTTCTGAATCTATTTTCGAGTTACAATGTACGAAATTCCAGTCGATAATTGTATGCAGTCGTGAGATAATCTACACCAAACACACTTAGACAATGACGTTTATTTAGAGATGAACGAATTACTTTTATACATTTATACAATCTTAGAGTCATTATTTCTTGCCTTTTCCGTTGGACTTGGCATTGCCTTCAAAGCCGGCTCTTTTTTTCTTGCTGTTGGCGAATTTATTAACAGTACCGGTGAATTTACGCAATTTTGGTTGTTGCTTACCCTTTTTACCTTTATTCTCCTTTCTTGCCTTCAAATTCTCTTCTCTTCTCTTCAGTCTTGCTGAGACGGTGTCCTTGACTATTTGCTTTCTTTCTTTCCATTCGATTTCACTCTTCAATTTTTGTTTTTCCTTCCTTTTGAGGGCTTTTTTCAAAAGTTTTTCGTCATCTTTGATCTTGACCCCTTCGGCTTGAGAAATGACTCTTTGCCACTGGTCCTTTTCTTTCTGTTTTGCTTGTTCTTCTGGAGATAACTGGGATAATTTATGCTTTTTCTGCTCTAATTTTAATAGATGAGCCTTGATATCGTTATTAGCCGGGCCTTTGAGCTTTCTCTTTTCCGCAGTGGAACGAATCTTGCTCAAGTCAGATGTAAGTCTGGAACCATCATTAAACGTTATATTTCCGTATAATACCGCTTTATCTTGTTTGGTTTCGTCGTCGTCATCAGAATCAGAGTCTGATGCATCTTCGTCATCTTCATCTTCATCTAACGCCGCAAGCTTTCTCTTTAATTTCTCCTGTCTTCTTAATTCATCCTTTCTCTTACGTTCCTCTAAGATTTGGTCTCTTGATTTTGCTACCCCTGTCTTGGATCCAGGTGCCTTTCTTTTATCTTTTAAAACGCTGATTTTGGCTGACAACTTTTCTCTCAACTTGGCTAAGTTCTCCTTCTTTTTCTTTTGCTCTTCAGGGGATAATTCCTTTTTGTTGCTCTTCTTATTTTGCTTGGTGCTAGTTGTTTCGACATTACCAGATCCATTCGTAGAAACTTCATTTCCGTCATCATCGAACACTAGTTGAGTACTATCTTGTATTAAAGAGTCCGATTCTTCTTCTTTTTCGTCTGTTTCTTCCTTTTGGTCATTTGAATCAATGCTATCTTCTTCGTCATCATCATCTACATCCATGTCTGGAATTTCAACTTCGTCGCTGTCATCATCAACTATTGGTTTTGGGAGCTTATCTCTCGAAGGTAAGGTTACCTTCTTGGCTGTTTTAGACTTATTATCCATCACATCTTTGGCACTGGCATGCGAATTGGTATAATCATCTGCGTCCTCTCTGGAATTAGGATCTAATTTGGCTCTTTTATTCTGCTGCATTTCTTGCTTCGACTTTTTCTTTTGTTGCCATTGGTCTTGTGTGGCATCATCATAGTAGTATTTAGCAGGTATTAACGATAATAAGCCATCAAATGCTGTTGAATGGGTTTTTAACCTCTCCTAAAAATCTGTTAGTCTTTTCTGATCCCAACATATATTTGGTACAGAACTCCCTCCAGAGTACCATTCAATGTTCAAATGATTAACATACTTCTAATGAATTACTCATATCCTCAAATTGGGACAAATTTTATCTATTAATGTACTATAGAGGTGATATGCCTAATGATATATCGTCTCTATATACTCTTTATGTCTCTATAGGAAAAAAAAATATTCCCATCGCAATTGCAGCCCTGGTCTCATTTCCATCAATTTGTATAGAAAAACCAGACATAAATCCAAATACTAATGCCAGAAAGTTTTACAGACAGTAGACTTCCCTAAGGATTGTAATGGTATATATAAGTCTTAATGTAACACTAGGGAACATTCAGAATGCAATTCCATAACTTATTAAGTCTGTAGACAAGTGCGTATATATGAGCACAATTATGTATGGTGATTATACTCTCAATTACGCATACAATCTAATACTCACTGTACTCCCTTATAATAATGTACGCTGTTCTTGAATGAGATAAGATAATCTAGCATTGGCAAATTTGTACTTGAAACATGGATCCAGTTGCAAAGTATTTGGCACTTTCATTACCCCAATCTATCAACGCTCGAGAATGGTTAGAACAGAGCTTAAATGGGGGAAAATTACCACTATATAAGTTTGTATTACCAGATTTCCAAATAGGGACTTTGGACTCGTTGGTTCAACAAAGTGACGAATTAAGTAAGTTAGACGCACAATTGAGTACATCTGTTTCTAAGGTCGTTGATATATTGAATTCAGTCACCCAATCTTCGTCTTCAAAAACGGTTAATGGAAAGCAAGTCTTGAATTATGTTGAATCGTTTCAGTGGAATACTTCCAAGTATAGATTAGATAAACCACTCACCCAATTAGTTAGCTTGATTTCCAACGAAGCCATTACATTGGACAATGATGTGAGAAGCTCTTACCAGACATATCAGAATGCCAAGTCTAACTTTTTGGCTGCAGATAGGAAGAAAAATGGGGATTTATCAATAAAATCTCTCCATGAGATTGTTCGACCAGAATATTTTGTTTTAGACTCTGAGCATTTAATTACTGTCTTAATTGCAGTTCCTAAGAACTTGATTTCTGATTTTGAGAAGTCGTACGAAACTTTAACTGAATTTGTCATACCAAGATCTGCTAAAGTCATAGCTACGGACCTGGAATATTCATTGTACACAGTCACTTTATTCAAGAAATTCCAGCAGGACTTCATCAACCAAGCAAGAGAACACAAATGGCATCCACGTAATGATTTTGTTTACTCTGAAGAAACCTTGAATAATTTGAGGAAAGAATTTGATTTATCGAGAGCAACAGAATCCAAATCTAAAAACGACTTGATTCGTTTGGCCACCACAGCATACTCTGATATTTTTGCTGGTTGGCTTCACATCAAGGCTATAAGAATTTATGTTGAATCTGTCTTGAGATACGGTTTACCTCCACAATTCGACTGTTATTTGATTAAATTTGACAAGGCAAATTTCAAGAACATGAGCAAGTCTAAGAAAGAATTGGTTTCAAAATTCGGTTATTTGGGCGGTGATGGTATGAATAATAATGCAAACCTTCAAGAATATGCTTCGTTAGTGGATACTGAATATGAGCCATTTGTCTTGTATGATATGGAAATAGTCTAGTTCATATCTACACTATTAATACATATAATTCGTGCTAGTCAATTTTCTTTGAATTAAATTTCATTTCATAAGTTTCAATTTCTAATTCCTTGTTTATCTCTATATCTATTATACATTTATATATTATAAGTATTATTCTAAAAAATAAAACGAATATAATTAGAAAAAAAGAAGGAAGTAAGCTCGCACTCAGGATCGAACTAAGGACCAACAGATTTGCAATCTGCTGCGCTACCACTGCGCCATACGAGCTAAATTTCAATGTTAATTGAATGTTAATATTACAATAACTCTCTAAGCTTGCTGCCTTTGGATGTATCTTTCTCTAAACCATCACAAGAATTATCACTTATAAGTAGAAAAAATTTGAAGTATAGTCTAGAATTGTGTATATATATCGTTTTTTCAAATCCAGTTGCAATCGGACTAGTATCTTTGGAACTTTAGAAATTGTACACAAAATTGCGTCAATTATATATTTACGAATAGTGATTACAACATCCCATTATCACTTTAATACAATAATTGACAGTCGTTGAAATGTCTGATGAGGAAGATTTCTTATCTGAAGAATCATATGAATTTGAGTTTGAAGAAGATGAAGACGAGGATGTAGAAGAAAATGAAAATCATCCGGATTATGGAGTGGTAAGTACAAATTCGGGGACATGCTCTAGACCAGAATACTAACAAATAAAGGAAAATAAATATTACAATGCAAAAGGTTTGAAAGACGACGACACAGATGGAGCCATAAGAGAATTTAAAGCAATAGTAGAAGCAGGCTTGACAGATCAAGATAATATTGAATGGATATTTAAATCATATAAGCAGTTGATGAAGATCAACTTCAGCAAGCAGAACTATGATGAGACTCTCAAATACTTCGAGAAATTAACTAAATTAATGCTGAAGGTTAATAGAAACTATGCAGAGGAATCTATGAGTAAAATATTGAATAATTATTCTCTTGCAAATGATAAACAATTCGTCTCTAGGTTATATGATATAATCTTGGAATTTTTGGAAAAATCAAATAGATCAGAGCAATACAATGATAGGTTATGGTTAAAGATAAATATTAATAAATTGAATATACTATTGGAAAATAGAGAATTTGATAAATGTGCTGGCTTGATTGAACTGATAAATAACACGCTACAGCTTGTATCAGAAACAACAAGGAATTCATATTCCCTAGAGGTAATAGCTGCCGAAATTGAATACTATTCACAACTGAACAGAGCTAGTCTTTCAGAATTGAATCAATTATATAGAAAAAGTATGACAATCACAACAGCTGTAACACACCCGAAAATTATGGGAACTATTCGAGAATGTGGTGCAAAGGTTCATTTCTATAGGGGTAATTTTGAAAAGGCAAGACTAGAATTCTATGAATGTTTTAAAAATTTTGACGAGACTGGTTCTCCGTTAAAGAAAAAGATACTCAAGTACTTAGCACTTTGTTCTATGTTAGCTGAAAATGAAGTCAACCCATTTGAGTCACAAGAAACTCAAACGTATTCCCAATTATCAGAATATACCAACTTAATTCTTCTCCTTAAATGTTATGATGAATTAGATTTACATGGTTTCAATGGAATTATAAATAAAATTAAAGATGAGAACGACCCATTAGCCAATGATGAAATTTTCAATTTTGCTTCAAATAGGATTTTAGAGAATTTGAGATCCAAAATAATATTAAATTTGTTGAAGTCATATAAAATAATCAAGTTTGAGTATATAACAAAGAAGTTGAATATTAATCAAGAGCAACTAGAAGAAATGATATTGAAGTTAGCAAGCAAAGGAAAGCTATTGAATGCAAAGTTGGATTTCATAGGGGGATATATTGAAATTGACTCAAAGCAAAAGATAAGTCCCTTACCATTAACAATTGATTCAAAGGAGATTTATTTTAATATGAAATGTTTAGATGCGATTAATATGAATAGCGTTGTCTCGAATAATAATAGTGTCTCTGATATCAAGTATGACGTGGATGATAGTATGGAAATTGATACTGATTCAAGACCAAGAACCGCAACTTCTATTTTCGAGCAAGATGCATCATCTCCATTTTTCAATAAGGTACAACGTAGAGAATCTATTCTCTCAAAATTCTTGTTATTTAACGACATGCCTACACTTGAAGAAGAATGGTTTACTGTGATTGACCCTTGGTACAGATACATATCAAGTGCAATTCCTGCCCAAATGAAAGATTCATTATCTCAGAAGGATCAAATATTTTCTGAACAGCGTGCTGAAAATGCATCTAACAATAATCTTGCTAGTATGAATGTTAATGAGCCTACCGCAGATAATTCTCATAGAAACAGTGTTACACAGAAATCTGCCAATATGGCACAAATAGCTATGGATGATAGCAAGGGTTTCTCAGGAATCGATAGAGTTGATATCTTAATCAACTGGTGCAGAGAGCTCAGGAATTATCAAAATAAATTGAGTACTAACTATAACTGATTTCTTAAGCATTTATCTGGAACCCTAAATGCCTATGCGCAAATTTGTGAATATTTGTGTAATTTAAATACTGGTGAGAAGCCTATAAAAGAATTTTTTAGTCAAACCATTTTATTTATTTTCTTTTAAGAACGTTATAAGATTTAGAATGTATGTAAAGTACCTTTGTGCATTGCTTATAAGTAATATGAAAAACATATATGATTAGAATTATACATGCGTTATCGTCATGATTTTACCCATTTTACAATGTCTCGGGTTTAAATTGAAATCAACTAACACCTACATGAAGTGTTTCAATATTTCTTAAAAGCTTTCAACTTATTATCGAAGAGGATATACTAACGAAGATATAGACTTTGTATTCATTAGTATCTAGCAACTAGTAATAAATAACGTTACCTCCAAACTAAGAAACTTGTAGAAATACTTCATCCTATCAGAAGGGCTGACCGAGAAAGAGCTCTTGAAATGTCGATCCATAACTTAAGCACTGTGTCTAATCATTGACGAATCAAATTTTAATGTTACAGCTATATTTCTCTAACTGTTAGCGTATATACTAAACAAATACTTGGTAGATAAATTTGAAAAAAAAAATATGCGCAAACCCGGAATCGAACCGGGGGCCCAACGATGGCAACGTTGGATTTTACCACTAAACCATTTGCGCTGACTAACTGATTTCGCCCAGGATCGAACTGGGGACGTTCTGCGTGTTAAGCAGATGCCATAACCAACTAGACCACGAAACCAATTATTGAGAAGTTATCATTGAAGTTTTTATAACTTAGTAAAACTATTGTTTAACAATACAAATTAAAAACTTCTTTGTTGACCATTCCTCCTTGTACTATTAATATTGACCTTTAAGGTGGCTAATTAAATCTTATTTATTATCGTAATGAAAATATTATCACCATTGACTATTTCCTTTTTGTGTAAGAATATTACGACAAGCAATTCTGTAAATTCTGTTGAATTGTGAAGACTGCCTTACTAGTTTCAAGAGGTAAGATGGACCTTTTAAATCAATGAACGGAATTAAGTTTTATGTTCTAGTCTTCTATGTTTTAAATTAAGTGTAGCGTAATCGTGAATAAACAGTATCGAACGAAGACTTTTCTTTTTGTGGTTCCACAATTTCCACATTTTCGCAGCTTTTCTAATAAAAGTTGCAAAAAGAACAATAGGTAAACAGAACAGTATATGTAGCTAAGTATGTTTAAACGATTCTTACCAGCATTATCAGCATCTTCTACAAGTCAGAAACAAGGTGAAACTTTATTTGATATAGAAGCCAGTTCCGAAAATTCTAGTTCTAAACATACTGATTGTTCCAGTGAACAGATTAATAAATCTGATATACCAACTTTAAGGAGACGACATTCGTTTGTGACTCCTTATGCAGAATCAGTACTTGAAGAAGAAATTAATAGAACTAATGGTAATGCAGATTTGAGTATTGATCCATTCGATAGTTCAAACACATTAAAGCGAAGTAAAAGCTTATCATTTAATATCTCAAGACGTCCAAGCTTTTCCACTCTACGAAAAAAAGTTCCAAAATCAGTTCGATTCGAGTCCCAAGAGGAATTTAGTGAAAAATGCAACATGAGTTCGAAGCTGGTTACGCTTTCTAATTTATTTGGAACTTCAGAGTCATTTCAAACAAAAAATACGTTCACAGAGAAGCCTTTATCTTACTCGCAATCAGATTTAGGAGAAACAAGCGAGTTTCAAAATCAATTAGATAGTAATGAAATGAACTTACATAGATCCCAGGAAAATAAGATACAGCAAAGATATGAACTATTCTCCGAAGACTGCATTATTTCAGAGCTGGAACCTGAAAATCCCATAAGCATTCAAAGAGATATCTCAAATGACAATTTTTTACCATTAGGAACATCCATCACTCATGATCCTAGATCTTTGGAGGAATACGAAGAAAGCGAAATTGACAACAGTTGCTTGTTTACTGAATATTCAGCGGAAGACAAAGACCATGAAAACTATATTGAAGATCATCAAAAAGCAAATGAAAACACCGAGAGATTGATAAATCAAGAAGAAGAAGAAGAAGAAGAAGAAGCAAGTATCAAAGAATATCAAATGATGACTATCATTTTGGAGAATCTCATGAAGGTTGAAAATCATGAACAGGAAAATTTAAATGCTCGTACGTCATTACGAGACATACTAGATTATTCAGAAAAAGTCTTAGAGACAACAAAATTAAAAGACGCTGAAATCAAACAATTGAAGAGTCAAATCAGGGAGAAAGATGATGAAAAATTTGATAAAATGAATATTCTACAAGAAGAATGTACAAGATTACATACTGAATTTAATAGCTGCAAAATTGAGAAGGAACAAATCTCAAAAAAATACGATCATCTATTATGTATAAATAATGAATTAGAGAGGAACGAAAAATGTCTTAGAAGTGATGTACTACAGTTGGAGGTTGATCTCTCATCTTCAGTCTCTCGATTACAAATAGAAATTTGTTCCAGAGAAGATCTTTTATCTCTAATCGACAAATATGATAGTAGCGAGGAGTTATCAGATAATGCAGACGCTTTGAAAGGCTATATCGAACAATTATTCCTTAAGAACGAAAGTTTATCAAAGGCAAATAATGTCTTACTCGAACAACAGTTACAGATGAAAAATAAAATGGTATCATTAGAACAAAGCCTACAAAGTACTCTAGATCGTAAACATGAAGCTTTGGAATTACTTACAGAGGAAAACAAGAGATTAGATACCAAACTGAAAGAATTAGAATCGAGAGTAAATAGTTCAGATTTAATTACTCAAAGCAAATTTGACCTACAAAACAAGCTTATTAATGAAAGAAATGTTCAGATTTCCGAGTTTAAGTCCCAGGTTAGTTTTTTGAATGAAGAAAAAGAGTACTTACAAGCCAAGCTTTCCGAATATCTTGCAGATATTGAAGAGGCCAATCAGCAAATACAAGAAGAATTAGAGTTTAGAAATCAAATGGTAAAGGATTATAACGAGTTGAATATGAAATTGAAAGAAGCCGAAAGCCAGCTACAAAAGGGAGTAAAGATTGCAAATGACCAATTAACTTTAAAACAAACTGAATTTTCAGAGCTTAGTGACATTAATTCAAAGATGAAACAGGAAAATATATTAATGCTTGAAGAGCTAAAGACCTTGAAGGAAGAAAGGGAAGATCTTACAGTTGAAAACAAAAGATTAGCTAAAGACAACACAGAGTGTAAGCTTAATTTATATTTGTTACAAGAACATATTAAAAAGTCAAACAAAAATGTTGATATAATGTCCAAAGAATATCTTATGGTTTTGAAATCTAATGAAATAATTTCAAATGCTTTAAAAAGGTTTGTAGTGACAACTTTTCATGCTTTGGAACCTGTGATGTACGAGGAATCTAGGGCATATTTTGAAAACATTTACTGTGGGTTAGAAAAACAAACATTATTTTCTCAAGGTAAAATAAGCACGATAGAAACAATAATTCAATTCATTACTCGATGTATTTCAGATTTTATATGTCAATATTTGGAGAATGAAATTCTCTTGCAGTCAGAAGTTGAAAACAGAAATAATAACTACCAAAATATGTTAGATAAGTTAACAAAGATCATGGAAGATAGTATACAGAAATCGCACAACTCAAAAGAAAATATGAATGATATTGGAACAACAAGAAGGTTGCAACCTAAACATAAAATCGATCCAGAAAATCACAGACGTGGAATTTTACAAGAGTCCAAATCAGTAAATTTTATATCTTAGTTAATCTATGAAATATTTTATCTACTTGGAAAAAGATGTATCAACAAAGTTGCCGTCATTTAATAAGCCAGTTAGTATTCCCGGCATAATTTCTACCTGCAATGCCTCTGTTGGAAAATTCTCTCCGTCAATAGAAATATAGTGGTTTTCAGGTTTAGTAAGTTTTGGGACTAATCTGTAACTTAAAATCTTAGAATGGTGCACTTTATCACTGTAAACATGAGTCCCCTTACTCACAGAAAGCAAAGTAGAAGTAGTTTCAATTATTGACATATTTGTATCTGTAATGATCATATCCATCGAACCGTCGTTCGGTAGAGCTGCAGGAAAAAACTGTGCATCATCCGAAACATAAGGCATTTTTCCCACATATAGTATATTCAAGTTAGCACTTGTTGCGTCAGGTAGTCTAATCCAATCATCAGGTGGACTTTTATCCAATCCTGGATACTTTAGTTCGAATTCTTCAGCCGTTAATGTTTTAAGACCAGTATTTGTTTTATAATGTTGATCAAAATGATCAGAAACATCTCGTTTAGATTCAGTTACCGAATTCACATAAATATCACACGGATACTTACTTCTTTTAAATACCTTGTAAGTAACACCTAAATCAAATCTTATCGGACCCATCCATCTTAAATGCTCAGTCCCAATATCAGAATCAGCAATAATTCCATAGCATTGAGTTAAAAATGACAAGCTTGTCTTTTCTTTATCGCCGGAACCTTGAGTTACTGCCATAAGATCCAACTTACCTCTTTGAGATTTCAACATATTCAATGTTGCAATTGAAGCATCATTACTTCCATGTGTACTTAAAGTAAGCGCGTTACCTGACCCACATGGCAATTGTGTCACAGCAATCTTATTAAACGCTTCTAATCCTTTATCAGGTCGTTGATAAAACCCATTGATTACTTCGTGAGGAATACCATCCCCCGAACAGCATGCAATTATATCATAGCTATTGATGTCTAATGTCTTAGCTATTTCCATTCCATGGCCTTGGTATTTGGTTTCCTTATATGTGATATTAACATGTGCTTCTTTCAATATTGGCAAAATCTTCTGCTCGTATATACGAACAGCATTACCTTGGCCCCCATGTGGATTTATTATAACAAGTATTGATGGGGAAATCAAACTATTTTTGTAAGCACGAGAAAGTATGTATTTGCTTAAATCACTGTTTTCTGAAGTCAAGTGTACTTGGCTAGGGTCAATAGATTTAATTTGAATTTGTATAGTTTCTGGTTTTAACGATTGTGACGAATGGTACATGTATGCTAATTCGTACAAGTCCTGGTAATCATCTGATGTCGCTTTTTCACACCATATAATGTTCTTAAATGGAATATGAGACTCCAAGTTTCCAGACTTGGAATATGTCTGTAAACATGTTGATAAAAAATTGTGATTATGATCGTTTCCGTGCAATACTTCAAGCGATTGATCTGTGATTCTTAATCCCCCCTCTTCTAAGGTAACTTCAGTCAAATGTCTAGGACTATATATCAATCGTTCAGTTGACATCAGTAGGCGTGGAGATAAAAGAAGAATAGGTATGGTGGTCTATATTTGTAGCACAGGCGAGCACCTTTTAAGAATGCTTGTTTTTGGATGGAGTATATATATTTATATTAATAACGAGATAAATTCGAATTCAG